>NC_137504.1:30232500-30387500 GCF_041902795.1 Electrophorus electricus | reverse complement strand
TTGTCTGTATTCAGGAATTGTTTTCTCTATATTGATTCTCTATATTATTTACTCAACCCATTGACTGTTATTGGTCTTTATTTGTTATTTATCATTGTGTCATTGTTAAACAACAACAAAAGCAGTGGCAGCAATAATCATAATATTTACCTTGGTAACATTTGTTTGTATAACAGACTATTAGGCATCATATGTTGTCCATATGATGATACATATTGTATCGTGAAGTTACTTGCAATACCCAGCCCTAGTCAGGAGTGATTACAAAAGTGTTTGGTTTTCTCTATGGACGAAATCCTCCAATAAAATAATAGGCATGAATCTAAGGATGCTTTTAAGATTAGACCCGTGTCAGTTGTAAACCACACAAAGAAAGTAACTTCTTTGTAGAGAAGTAAGTAATCTTTAGAGTTTTGACAGTTGAAAATGCTTCATAGTTTAGCAAATCCTAAATTCAGTTCGATGTGATGTAACCAATTGTCTTTGACAATGTGATAACTGCTTCAATTATTCTGATCATGCTCTATGGCCCAACGCCTCTTTAACCATGGCAACCGCCTCTTCCTCAAGGCCCAGCATGTCAGGGCTGCACCTGGTCAAGCAAGGCCGCGACCGGCGCCGCATCGATCAGCAGAGGGATTTCACCGTGGCCTCTCCCGCCGAGTTCGTCACCCGCTTCGGAGGAAACAAGGTCATCGAGAAGGTAACCTGGTTCGGTTACGAATTGCACTCTTTAGAAGAACATGCTAATCGCCTTTAATCAACTCAACAAACCAATGATCTATTTGAAAAATGCTGTTGTGACTTGCAAATGATGGAAGGTGGTGAGCTCCAGTAAGCATGAGCTTGGCTGCACGATGCTAACTTGCAACTGTTATCTCTTTTTTTTATCCATTGCTGGTAACGTTAGCATGTTTGGCGTTACCAATCATACTAGGACTTAATTTACAGATCTAGGATTGGCTGTCTTGGGCAAGTTTAAAACTGACTCCAGATCAGTCCTTTTACTCCTAGTAAATACATTGCAACATTGCAGGTGCTCATCGCCAACAACGGCATCGCCGCAGTCAAGTGTATGCGCTCCATCCGGCGCTGGGCATACGAGATGTTCCGAAATGAGCGTGCCCTCCGTTTCGTTGTCATGGTTACTCCGGAGGACCTGAAGGCCAATGCGGGTGAGTAACAGGAGCCATCGGAGGAGGAATCTGGCTGTACGGTCTTCCCAGGTGAAGGCGACATGCTGCGAGGTGGTTGGGTGTGCCCCCATGGATGAGAGGACGCCGTCTTTTCAGAGCTTCTCACGCTGTTACATTCAGTTCAAACACACTGACTACGTACGATCTTGTATGCATCAGGTATAAATTTCGGCATTTTAATGTATCTCATTCTTTTTGTGATCGCTACAGAGTACATAAAAATGGCAGACCATTATGTACCTGTTCCTGGTGGAACGAACAACAACAACTATGCCAATGTAGAGCTCATTGTGGACATTGCCAAGCGCATTCCAGTTCAGGTAGTTCCTTGACCCGCCATTCAGTAAGCATCATTAAGTAGCAGCTTATTTACAGTAATGGCTAATGGGACTTTGATGATACTACTTCATTACAGTTGGATTTTTTTTAATTTTAATTTTTTTTGCTAATGTATTTTTCATAGTTTGTATCTACTCATAAAAAAATAAGCTATCATTGTTTATTTAACCCTTCCTTTCCTACAGGCAGTGTGGGCAGGTTGGGGTCACGCGTCGGAGAACCCGAAGCTCCCCGAGCTACTGCACAAGAACAGCATCGCCTTCATGGGTCCGTCCCCCTCAAAACGTCCCCTGCCTGCCTTCCACAGCATGATGCGAAGGAGATTCTGTCAAGCTCGGTAACACGGTGCTTACCTCTTCCTGTCGGCAGGTCCCCCCAGCCAGGCGATGTGGGCCCTGGGAGACAAGATCGCTTCCTCCATCGTGGCGCAGACCGCTGGAATTCCCACCCTGCCATGGAGCGGAACGGGTTCGTACTCGCCCTGGACCACAGAATGTTAATATGGTTAATGAAGGGATTGGGCTGTGATTACCATAGTTACACTGGCCCGAGGAGACTTGCTGGCAACTAGCATCCTTTCAGTATTAGCAAATAATATAGCAAATGATAAGGGGAGGAGAATGGGTTTGCTGACATTTGAAACTATTTGGACTTCCCTAGTAAGTATTGTTGTTCATTATTGCATTGTACTGGATTTGAGAAACCCTTTTCTGGAATCAAGGTTAAGTGATTGTTTCTGCAGGGCTGAGCATCAGGTGGTCTGAAAGCGACCAGAAGAAGGGCATTGTCAGCGTTCCCAACGATCTCTACGAGCTGGGCTGCATCCAGGACGTGGAGGCCGGCCTCAAGGTACCGACGGCCCTGGCTGTCGCGCCCGCGCGCACCTGCTGGCTTTGTGGCGATCCGCCGCTGTCCGCTAGCATGACTCGACAGCGTGCTTTGTCCGGCAGGTTGCCGAGAAGGTGGGCTACCCTGTGATGATCAAGGCTTCGGAGGGCGGTGGAGGTAAGGGCATTCGCAAGGTCAACAGTGCGGACGACTTCCCCAACCTCTTCAGACAGGTCAGCGGGCACAGCAGTTGCTAACGTGTTTGCACGAATGCGACGCGTGCCGAAGTTGAACCTGCGCCATTTGGGCCCCACAGGTGCAGACGGAGGTTCCCGGCTCACCCATCTTCGTCATGCTCCTGGCCAAACATGCACGGCACCTTGAGGTGCAGATTCTGGCTGACCAATATGGCAACGCCATCTCACTGTTCGGCAGGGACTGCTCTGTTCAGCGTCGCCACCAGAAGATCATCGAAGAGGCACCTGCCACCATTGCCACCCCAGATGTGTTCGAGAATATGGAGAGGGTATGGATGACAGTGTCTTTTTTTGGGGGGGGGGGTAAATGCCCCCTTTAAGCAATGCACCTCACGGATTTCACTTTTAACCCATGTGCATGCATGTTTAGCACACTAATTCTCCACAAGGGGGAGCTGTTAGCACTCAAAGGGGCAGAGGGTGGTAAATGCATAGCAGACGTGTGCATTAAATCCACGGTGTTGTGGAATAATGTCCTTGACAAACATGGTTAGAGCAGTAAATGAAACGGTCACTAAAATTTACAGGAGTGACCTCCCTTGTGATATAACTGAATAGCCTATTTAATCTGAGTCATGTGTAATGAGTCTAGGTACACGGGGTGTAAAACCACAGTCCTTGAATCGAATTTTTTTTTTTCTTTTTCCCTCGAACACTGAATTCTGATTGCTAATTTGTAGGGAAGTTTGTCTAATGCTGCGTGGTGTATTGTGGTACAACAGGGTAATGGAATGCATTATCGGGGTCGAAAGATTTTCTCGTGTCATATCAGACGGGTAATACGATTGGCTGAGAAGATTAATTGATCACCTCCACCTATGCATTTTCTTCTGCAAGCAAGCTTGTAGGGTTTCTCAGTGCGTCGACATCACCATGACAAATGTCCTTTTTACAAGCCCTTATGACCTTGCTAAAGGTAAAGGCTTGATATAAGACAGTGTGCTTGGCATCATGCAAATATGGCACTGTATAGCCTTTTTACACAAATATCATTATCAGAATAATTGTTTCATTATAGTGAAGGTTTGCGTTAGTGACATTTATATAGTAAGTGAATGTATAAATAGAAAATGAATATGTAATGTATAACAAGGAGTATAAAATGTATAATACAAAACGCATCGAATAATGATGTGTATAAAAATGACCCAGTATGTTGTGTAATGTAAATAATTGATCAGTGCTGCTGTCTTTGTTCTTAAGTACCTGTGTGTTTGCATGGTTTGAATTATGGGGGGAATAGCGCGTCTGACCCTCCTAATTAAGAGGTAAAAACTTACCTCTTTTTTTTGGGGGGGGGGGGGTTGAAATATTTTCTATATGTCCTTATCCGAGTTGTCTCTGTATAATTTGTGTGTGTGTGTGTGTCTGCGTGTGTGTGACATATTGTTCATCCTCTCAGTGTGCGGTGAAGCTGGCTAAGATGGTGGGCTATGTTAGTGCGGGCACGGTGGAGTATCTCTACAGCCAGGATGGCAGCTTCTACTTCTTAGAGCTGAACCCACGTCTGCAGGTGGAGCACCCCTGTACGGAGATGGTGGCTGACGTCAACCTGCCCGCCGCCCAGCTGCAGGTGTGTGTCTGCGTGCGCGCTCGTGCAAATGGGTGTGTAAGATCGGTTCCCTGTAAATACAATACAGCTGAAGTTATTGTGTATGTAAGGAGAGTGAGGGAGACCTACTTATTGTAAGTACAGTGGTGCAATTTATTGTGTGTGTGTGTGTGTGTGTGTGTGTGTGTGTGTGTGTGTGTGTGTGTGTGTGTGTGTGTGTGTGTGTGTGTGCGCGCGCGCGCACGCATGGACCTGTCTGTCTTTTATATAGTGTCACACCTAGCTGCTCAGACTTTAGACTTTATCAGTCCTGTCACTTAGTATTAGCTTTAAATGCCAGTCTCCACAGAAACCACAAGAACTTTCCCCCAAACACACACACTTCAAGCACTGTATGTAGGTCACTCAGTGTCCTGAATGGCTCGACTGTGTGGTGGAAGGATTAATCCTTTTTGGCAACACGCCAGAAGATTAATGCAGTACTGTAGAGACAGTAAGGGAAAGTGAGCAGAAGTTAACAATTGAAAAATACCAAATTCTTTTCCTATAATTATTATTATATGTAGAATATTTTCCTAAATGTTACTAGGTTACATAATGAACATTTTCTGAAAACCTGTCTGGAACGTGTCTCTGTATCTACGTTGGTACCACCTGAGCTGTGAGTGGCATTAAAGCCTGTGTGGGTGTTGTGTGTGTGTGTGTGTGTGTGTGTGTGTGTGTGTGTGTGTGTGTGTGTGTGTGTGTGTGTGTGTGTGTGTGTGTGTGTGTGTGTGTGTGTGTGTGTGTGTGTGTGTGTGTGTGGTGCAGATCGCCATGGGCATCCCTCTGCACCGCATCAAAGACATCCGCATGCTGCACGGCCTGCAGCCCTGGGGAGACGCCCCCATTGACTTCGAGGCGCTCTCTACCGCCCCCTGTCCACGAGGGCATGTCATTGCAGCCCGCATTACCAGCGAGAACCCCGACGAGGTGCGCACATGTGACATCCTGCTGTTTTGGTGTATAGATTATGTGAACATGCCTGTGCAATTGCCGCAAATACTTTGTTAATCGTCATTGTATTACCTGCGAGAAAAAAACCTGGAATTCGCAAGTAGCAGGAAGAACTGGGTTATGAAACTGGGTCTTCGGGATGGTGCGAGGGTGGTACGCGGACTAACGGACGTGGTCGGCCGCAGGGGTTCAAGCCCAGCTCGGGCACAGTGCAGGAGCTGAACTTCCGCAGTAACAAGAACGTGTGGGGCTACTTCAGCGTGGCGGCCGCCGGTGGCCTGCACGAGTTCGCCGACTCCCAGTTCGGGCACTGCTTCTCCTGGGGCGAGAACCGCGAGGAGGCCATCTCGTGAGTCCCCCTCCACTTTACTCCTCCTCCTCCTCCTCCGCCACCTCCACACTCCTTCAGACTTGAAAGTATTTAAAACCCGTAGAAGACCCGAAACATCAGGAGTTTGGATGACTCTTCTGTGCTTAAGTCCCACCCCCACGCCCTGTGACCCGTGACCCTGTGCTCTGCAGAAACATGGTAGTGGCACTGAAGGAGCTCTCCATCCGCGGCGACTTCCGCACCACGGTGGAGTACCTGATTAAGCTGTTGGAGACAGAGAGCTTCCAGCACAACAGCATCGACACGGGCTGGCTGGACCGGCTCATCTCCGAGAAGATGCAGGTGATGACCCACCTTCCGACTACTCTGAGCAACCTGCTTTTTAAAAGCGCCACCTTTCCCGCTGGTGGCGTCCTGGAGATTTTTGGTCAAAATACATTTTTGAGTTTTGAGGGTCCGAGGGCTCGCTACTAAGGTTGTCCCGGCGATGGCAGAATTCTGCATCCCAGTAGATGTGTGGCGTGTAGAGTTTGTGATTTTAACAGGATGGCTGAGAAGCTCGCTGGGTTTCCCTCTTCCCCGTTCTCACCCCTCATTCTCTCTCCTCGTTCCCCTTCTTGGCACAAGGCGGAGCGTCCGGACACGATTCTGGGAATAGTGAGCGGGGCGCTGCACGTCGCGGATGTGAACTTCAGGAACAGCGTGTCCAACTTCCTGCACTCTCTGGAGAGGTGATTTTAAAAAAACAAAACAAAAACAAAACGACAATTGTTGATTTAAAAAAAAAAAAAATGTCTGCCTGCGGACGTAAAAGGACCGTGATGGCGTAGCCTTGTTTCGAGCCCAGCTCGGATCGTCTCTTCAGACTTCCACTGCCACTTTTGGTTCTGAATGATCCGAATTCTCCCATCCTCACTGCCGGTCCGTCCCTGGGCCCGTCGACCAGGGGCCAGGTGCTTCCCGCCAGCACGCTGCTCAACACGGTGGACGTGGAGCTGATCTACGAGGGCACCAAGTACGTGCTGAAGGTGACACGCCAGTCGCCCAACTCCTACGTGGTCATCATGAACAGCTCGTTGGCCGAGGTGGATGTGCACCGACTGAGTGACGGAGGCCTGCTCCTCTCCTACGACGGCAGCAGCTACACCACCTACATGAAGGAGGAGGTAGACAGGTGTGTGCCCAGCCCCACCCGAACCAGTCCCCACTCAGAGCAGCAGAAAGATCCCAAAAGCCTGGAACCTTCCGGCCAGGTTTATGTAATGCATGCTTGGATGCATTACAGTTTTCAGTATGTTTTCAGCCTGTGCTTCCTGGCGCCATAGGTACCGCATCACCATCGGCAACAAGACGTGTGTGTTTGAGAAGGAGAACGACCCGTCCGTGCTGCGCTCGCCATCGGCAGGCAAACTCATCCAGTACACAGTGGAGGACGGCGGGCACATGTTTGCTGGGCAGTGCTATGCTGAGATCGAGGTCTGTGTGTGTGTCTGTGTGAGGTAGAGTACGTTTGTGTACGTATGGGATGTTTTATGAATATATGCATCTTGTTGGTATCAGGTTTGGCTATACACTGTGTGTGTGTGTGTGTGTGTGTGTGTGTGTGTGTGTGTGTGTGTGTTGCAGGTGATGAAGATGGTGATGACCCTGACCGCAGGGGAGTCAGGCTGCATCCACTATGTGAAGAGAGCAGGTGCAGTTCTGGAGCCTGGCTGCATCATAGCCAAACTGCAGCTGGACGACCCCAGCAGAGTGCAGCAGGTAAGGGTGCGTGCGTGCATGTACGCGTGCACGTGTGCGTGCGAGCATGGACATGTCCATAAATAAGTGTGTGCTAGCACTGGGAAAGAAAGATGGTCTAATCTACTGTTGACTGCGTGTGCGTGTCTGCAGGCGGAGCTGCATACAGGGGCACTTCCCAGAATTCAGGCGGTGGCTCTTCGTGGAGAGAAGCTGCACCGTGTCTTCCACAGCACTCTGGACCACCTGGTGCACATCATGAATGGCTTCTGCCTGCCAGAGCCCTTCTTCAGTGCCAAGGTCACACACACACACACACACACACACACACACACATACACACACCTATCTCCATTTATTAAGCGAACAAAGAATACTAAAGGAGTTGAGCGTGTAAAAGCCTTTGGCTATTGAGGCCTTCTAGTGTAGAGAACACTCCTCGCACTACTGCATCGTGAGGTGGTGTTTTGCATGCGTGCTCCCCCAGCTAAAGGAGTGGGTGGAGCGGCTGATGAAGACCCTGCGTGACCCCTCCCTGCCCCTGCTGGAGCTGCAGGACATCATGACCAGCGTGTCAGGACGCATTCCGCCTGCCGTGGAGAAGGCCATCAAGAAAGAGATGGCCCAGTACGCCAGCAACATCACCTCTGTGCTCTGCCAATTCCCCAGCCAGCAGGTACACACCCCGCGCTGTCAGCCTGACGTGTAACCTCCCAGTAAGCCGTTAAAAGCAGGCTGAGTTCCATTTAGGCGGCAAGATGAGTCATTGCTGCGTTTGAAGTAAGAGCCGTGGTCCAATCCGTCACCCAGTCGGTTAATTTAACCGCCACCTCTCTGCCATCTCCCCTCACGCTTTCATCTCCGAGACACTGTCACCCTGTAACGACACCACAGGATGCCGTCGTATGTTTAACACCACCAAGTTAATGGATTTGGAGTCGATTCGGAGATACCGTGCGGATAAACGTGGGTTGAGTGGGTGCTGTTTTGGGGGTGCCCTACTCTCACGCTCTTTTCTGTACCCCCCCCCTTTTTGCACCAGATTGCCAACATTCTGGACAGCCATGCAGCCACCCTCAACAGGAAGTCGGAGCGGGAGGTCTTCTTCATGAACACTCAGAGCATTGTGCAGCTCGTCCAAAAGTCAGTCGGAGCTGGAACCATTCACTGTGTGTGTGTGTGTGTGTGTGTGTGTGTGTGTGTGTGTGTGTGTGTGTGTGTGTGTGTGTGTGTGTGCGCGCGCGAGTGCATGCGCATGTATATTTGTATGCAGGGATTTGTGAGGAGGTCTGGTATAGAAAGACAAGTGTATATACACACACACACACACACACACACACACACACACCACACACTTGCTTGGCACTGACCTCCATGTCTTTTCTCAAGGTACCGCAGCGGGATCCGGGGCCATATGAGGGCAGTGGTGATGGACTTGCTCAGGCAGTACCTGAAGGTGGAGGTGCAGTTTCAGCAGGGTGAGCTGACCCCCCCCCCCCCCCCCCCCCCCCACACACACACACACACACACACACACACTTACCCTTGACTTCAAAGTGTGTGCACACCACACAGCAACTCTGTCAACACACATTTCTTTGCTGCTTGTTTTTTGGCTTTGAGGTGCAGTTCCTAGTCTGTCCAATCGGGGCCACTCTAGTATCACCACAATTTCAATGCCTGCTTCTCAATTGTTGATTCTCTGTTTTATTAATCATTTAATTTGTGCGTGTGTGCGCGCGCGCGTGTGTGTGTGTGTGTGTGTGTGTGTGTGTGTGTGTGTGTGTCTACCTGCTTAGGACACTACGACAAGTGTGTGTTTGCACTCCGTGAAGAGTACAAAGACGAGATGGCCAATGTGCTCAACTACATTTTCTCCCACGCACAGGTCACCAAGAAGAACTCTCTGGTCACCATGCTGATTGTGAGTGTGTATATATATGTATGTATACACACACACACATGCATGTGCGCGCACACAGAAAATGGTTAGAAAGAGGTTCACTTAATCAATTTGGATCTTGAATGAGAGTTTTAGGAAACGCACTTTTCTAATGACTTTTGTAATGGTAGAAGGATGATCATCTTAGGAAAGATGGGATAGGCTTGTCTCTCTCTCCCTCTGCAGGATCAGCTGACAGGACTGACCTGTCTTTCTCTCTGCAGGATCAGCTGACGGGACTGACCTGTCTTTCTCTCTGCAGGATCAGCTGTGTGGGCGGGACCCCACACTGACCGACGAGCTCATGGCCATCTTAACTGAGCTCACGCAGCTCAGCAAAACCACCAACGCAAAAGTGGCACTGCGTGCACGCCAGGTATTCTCTCTCTCTCACACTCTCTCTCACACACACACACACACACACACACACACACACACACTTTTAGCCATGGGTTTTGCACATTACGATTAGAAATGAAATGTTTCTAGACATGCAGACACTGACTGTCTGGAGTCAGTTATCCCCACAACACTCTGGGGTTTCCAGAGAGTAAATTCAGGTGGGAGGCATAATGACTAGCAGCGGTATCTCTGGTTTATGCTCTCTCTTGTCCTCGTCTCTGCGCAGGTGCTGATCGCATCTCACCTTCCCTCATACGAACTGCGCCACAACCAGGTGGAGTCCATCTTCCTCTCGGCCATTGACATGTACGGCCACCAGTTCTGCATCGAGAACCTGCAGGTGGGCGGGCCAAGTCTTCAGCACCCCAGCTTTGGCCAATACCACTGAGCGGTGGTGCTATCTGGAGTCGCTCTTGGAACTTGGTGGTTTTATGGTCAACCAAAAGCCACAGGCTTTGAGTAAAGGCTTGTTGATTTACGCTGTTGATTAATTCACTGAGTGGCGTCCTGAGGCTTGATTAACCGATAACTGTCTTCCTCTGCCCTCCCTTCGCTTTCTTTCCTTGGCACCTGTCCAGAAACTTATCCTGTCTGAGACCTCCATCTTTGACGTCCTGCCCAATTTCTTCTACCATAGTAACCAGGTGGTCAGAATGGCTGCTCTGGAGGTAAGGGTGGGGATCCTGGGGTGGGTGTGTCCCTGAAATCCTGGAAAGGACACCTTGGCTCAAAACGCCATCCTTCTGCACCCCCAGGTGTATGTTCGTAGGGCCTACATTGCGTACGAACTCAACAGTGTCCAGCACCGGCAGCTGAAGGACAACACCTGCATCGTGGAGTTCCAGTTCATGCTGCCGACCTCGCATCCCAACAGGTGCCCAGGAATCGCTGTGTCTCTGCAAAGCACTGCCCACATCCCACCCCCACACACATACCCCCGCCCCCTCACCAAGCTAGTAGAACTGTGGAGGAGGATTTGCATAAAGGGGATGGGCGACAGACCAGTGAATTTAAATATTCATCACCAGCTTTGCATGAATAAAAGCTGAGCTCCAATAGAAAGCTCCTCCATTGTTCTGAAACACATGCTGATGTTCTCTCTCTCCTGAACTCCTCTACATGTAGACCTACACAATGTAAATTGTCACTGCCACTGATTGTCTGGTCTTTATAATAGGGTTCTTACAATGAATGGGAAACACTTTAAGAGTGGTGTTCGATTCAGAACTAAAGGCTCTTGATTCAGTAAGACTAGTCTAGCTTTGCCTCTGGTAGATTTTGCATCTGAACCTTAACGGCACTAAAACAAAAACAATAAAATCGATAAACAAAAAGTAATTGTGGCAATAGAAATTGTGCATGCTCAGCATGTTGGCCCTGACTGCCTGCTTAACCACTCCCTTTCTTGCTTTCTCTCCATCAGTGTATTTACTTTCCCTGAAACAAAACCAAAAATTGATCTTTTAGGCAAACCCGCTCCACTTGCTAAGATGCCCTTTAGCACTAACCAAAGCCCTGTCTTCGTTTTTTGCCTGCCACATTGTCAACGTTTTTGATCCACTGCCCCGTCGTCTGCCTGGAGCACGCGCGCCTGTTCTGCCTGTCCGCGCGCTGCCAGTGACCCATGCTGTTGTTGCATGCGAGTGTGGGAAGAAGCGGTCTTCAGTGAGGCACGTGTGTGTGGGCTGGACACTGTTAGCAGAGCGCCGCTAACCTGGACAGCGGGGGGGCGGAACGCTGCTGAATTTGATTGGTTTGGTCTGTTTTCTCAGTGCTGAACAGTGGGGGTGTAAACCGAGGTGTCAAAGCGATGTTTCACACGTACAAACGCAGTGCAGTTTCTCTCAGTAATGTATGGTGGAAGCATCCACCATAAAGGAGAAACAGGAAAAAGATAGACAAACAATAAATATTAGCAAAGCTTAAAATAAAGCCGTGTGGGGATCTGAACGTGTTATGAGATTGTCTGCACAGTGTAGGAAATTTTTAAAAACAATAATTTATTATTTTATGCTTTCAAGCAACTTTATTGGCTGGTTTGAAAATCACATTTAATCACTTGGATTAGTAACATCCAAGAATCGCATTAAGGTAAAGTCTTGGTGTGCAATCTCACCTTTTTTCCATCAGCCTTTTTTTTTTTTTTTTTAATCAAGGTTATATTGTTTCACATTCAGAAATAGCAGTGTTGACACTCTTCCTTCAACCAGAAAAGGAAATTAAATTTTTATTATTTTTTTTAAACTTCCACACCACCCTACCATACTGCCTCACTGAATATGGTTAAATATTTACCATTTTTGCTATCTAGCTGCCAGTCACAAGAAACAGCCACACACCATGCAGCGTTTAAGACCGCTCTCTTCCGCTGTTGGCCTGACACTAACCAATCAGTAATCAATGTTGTTTGCTTGCAGAGGGAACATCCCCACTCTAAACAGGTATAGTACACATTCTTTCTACTGTCACCAAATATCTAGCAGTCTATAATGAGTAACATGTATGGATAGAAAGTAGACGGGGGGGGGGTCAAAGACTTGTAGTGGTACATCTAGGTTGACTTGAATGTGTTAAGTGCTAATGCAGCCTAGGCTGTAATATGTACAGAATATTTATGTGCGATTAGCAGAATTCTCTGAACAAAATACTAAATAACTGCCTAGACATGTGCACAGAAAATATTTTGATTGGTCTTGTGGTCCATTTGTGATTCAAAAATCAGCTGGCAGTTGTTGGTCAAGCTCTTCATGCCCAGAGCAGGGTTTGTCTGCGCTGCTGCTTGGCCTACCTGTAGTGTGACTTCTTCAAAGTGAAGGTGCTGTAGCAGGTTGATTTCAGGAATCCAAACCTAATTTGCAATAGCAGGTCTTATTGCACCATTCGCAATCTGAGAGAGAGAGAGAGTGCGCGCATGTTAATTTAGCGCAACGTAATACGGTTTAGACATCACGCTGGTTTTGAATTAAGTGTCTAATTATTGTGTTTAATTGTGAAGTGTTCCCTGCTGAGTGTGACCGTGTGCCAATATCCTCTCACGACACCATGGCTCCAGCTAGCCCAGCTAACCGTAGCAGAGTTAACCCTAACGCGTCCTTGGCTGGTGTTGCTGGCCACCTGGCTGTGAATGAGGTCAGGGAGCATGATAGCTGGCCACTGGACTACAGCACTTTACAGTGTCTGTCTGGCTTAAAGGGACACTGCACTCAGGAATGCTAACACTTGCCAAGGAGCGGTTAGCATTCATTATTTGGGTGAAGTATTCCTTTAACCTCCGGGGCAGTCGTTTACTAAAACAGTAACGTGAATGGGTAAGGAATGGGTGTTGGGACGGGGGTCTTTGGTGAAACATGGATGGAATTTCTCAAGTTTAACTCATCTGAGTTGTCTGTTTCTGTTATGAAGGGGTTTTTTTTTCCTCTGTATAGTTACTAGTAAATAATTACTAGTTTACAAAGACTTTGTGTGCTTGGGTGAGATTTTGACTCGGGTAAATTCTGATAAACTCAGCATTTAATACCTTCTCAACTTAACCTACTTGTATTAACCTTTTTATTGACTCTGTACAAACTGGCAGAAGTAAGCTTTGAGAACCTTTAAGGCCGGCCACGTCCCCAGCTGAAGCAGTTTGTCTGGACGCAATACTGCATCCTCTGCTTCTCCAGGCGCAATTGTACTTCCAGCCAGGTGTATGGGTTTGATGGCTGTGCGCGTGTGTGTGTGTGTGTGTGTGTGTGTGTGTGTGTGTGTGTGTGTGTGTGTGTGTGTGTGTGTGTGTGTGTGTGTGTGTGTGTGTGTGTGTGTGTGTGTGCGCGCGCGTTGGGCTCTCAGAATGTCCTTCTCATCCAACCTGAACCATTATGGCATGATGCACGTGGCCAGCGTGAGTGATGTTCTGCTGGACAGTTCCTTCACGCCACCCTGCCAGCGCACGGGGGCCATGGTGTCCTTCCGCTCCTTCCAGGAGTTCACCAGGTGCGTATGTGTGAGCACGTGTGTGTGTGTGTGTGTGTGTGTGTGTGTGTGTGAGTGGCTATATAATGAGTAACAAATGTTTAGTAACATTAAATGAGAGCCATATTATTGACATGTTGGTGATTAGGTGTAGGATTAATTGGCTACACTATCAGAGTCAACAAGGCACTTGAAAAACATAGTAATACAAGATAGTATATGTGTGTGTTTGTGTCTGATACGTTTACGTTCCGCTGGAAGAATTTTATATGTAACAGGTCATAGCAGGTGTCATTCTTTACTTACTGCGTGTGTGTGTGTTTCCTTCAGGAACATTAAAGATGTGCTAAGCTGTTTCTCAGACTCTCCACCCACCAGCCCTTCCTTCCCTGAGGGGGGAAACCCTGTACTGTATGGCGAGGAAGACAACAAGGTCAGACGCCCTTCTTGCCTCGCTGACTTGTGAGCGTGACGCCCGTGATTCATGCTGCCGTGTTGAGCGAGGTGTGGTGCTCCGTGTGTTTACAGAGCATCCAGGACGAGCCTGTCCACATCCTAAACATCGCCATCAAGACCGACAGCGACATCGACGACGACGGTCTTGCCGCAATGTTCCGGGAGTTCACCCAGTCTAAGGTGCCACTACTTCCTCTCTGCCACATGGGTCTTCTCTGACACGATTTTAAAGGGGCTTTGTGGGTAAGGAGTTTCTCTGACCAGAATTCTGCCTTGTATCCCTCAGAAATCCCTGCTGTTTGAGCATGGCATCCGGAGACTAACGTTCCTCGTGGCGCAGAAGGTACGGCGTCATTTGAGCGCGCGGCTGTTCTATCGTGTTCTCACACCCTCACTGTTCGTTTCTCTGACCAGTGTCTGACCTTTTGCCAAAATAATCCAACAATTGCGAAACAAATGATTCAAACCACAAGAGTTCAGCTCAGTCTTGATTCTGACCAATTCTAAAATCTATCTGTTCGATTGCATGTCTGTCTCTCTCTGCTCCATCCCTTTGCTCTCTCAATGCCATTACTAACAGGATTTCAGGAAACAGGTCAACTGTGAGGTCGACCAGAGGTTCCATGTAAGTACCTCTGAAGTGGAGTGGGTGGGGGTCGGGTGTTGTGACAGATATTGACCTCTCCCGCCAGGCTACAAGTGGAACCCAAATCGGGCTCATTCGCGAGATGTGTAGGAAAGTCAGAGAAGCCGGCTAATTTGGTGTGTTTCTGGGGAACGTGGCATTGAATTGGCTTGTAATTTTATTTATTTATTTTTTTTCTCCTCACTCACACAGAGGGAGTTCCCCAAATTTTTCACCTTCCGTTCAAGAGACAAGGTGAGTAAACGTTTTGTTTTGGTTCAAGTAGCACTCGAAAGCATCCTCAGATTCTCATGCTTAACATCTGGTTAAGACTGTGTGTGTGATGTACATATTTCTCAAAAGGGCCTATACAGCAGCTCTTCATTCATTCAGAAAGAAAAAACGCTCTAGAAGACGTGAGAAAAGACTGTCGCGTTCGTTGAACATTTGTACCATCTCTGATGGCCCCTCGATCATGAGCAATGACTGTTCTCTCTCTCCTCTCCCGGCCCTGATAGTTTTCTAAAATGGTTCCACCAAAGCTCATTACTTTAATGAACTTTTTAATTATTTTGCCCATTTGAGAGATATGACATCCATTAGCTGGCTGTGATTACCTACATTTACTAAATCTAGCCTGCTATTAGTGCTGGGGGCCAGTTTCTGCTCCTGTAGACTCAGTCTCTCCACATTTTAACACAACCAATTTCACCATTTTGCTCCAGTTTTCATATTCTGTCCCTTCCCCTCATGTTTTGATTAGAGTTAAATGTATCCAATCGCTTTGATTGACTGTGTGTGTGTGTGTGTGTGTGTGTGTGTGTGTGTGTCCAGTTCGAGGAGGACCGCATCTATCGCCACCTGGAGCCTGCCCTAGCCTTCCAGCTGGAGCTGAACCGCATGCGGAACTTTGCGCTGACAGCCATTCCGTGCGCCAACCACAAGATGCACCTGTACCTTGGGGCTGCCCGTGTGGAGGTGGGCACAGAGGTTACTGACTACCGCTTCTTCGTGCGTGCCATTATCCGCCACTCGGACCTCGTCACCAAGGTGAGTGCGACGGAAGTGTGCGTGCGTGCGTGTCTTTGTAATTGCTTTAATTGCCATATGTACTGCTGTTCTTCTCAAGTACAATAACAAATATATTCACCAGTACATTAATGGGAAGTCATCACAAATTGTTTACTTGATGTATGTTAGGAGTTCTGTAGAACTATTATGTAGACGACTGTGCTGTGTTGTGCAGGAGGCTTCGTTCGAGTACCTGCACAATGAGGCAGAGCGCCTCCTGCTGGAGGCCATGGATGAGCTGGAGGTGGCCTTCAACAACACCACGGTGCGCACAGACTGCAACCACATCTTCCTCAACTTCGTTCCCACCGTCATCATGGATCCCTCGAAGGTCAGACACACACACACACACACACACACACACACACACACACACACACACACACACAAACGCAAACAAACCTACCCTCTTTTCATAATTCAGTTTTTGCAGCACCTAGGGCAATGGCGAGTAGCTATTATATTTTCAAGAGGGTCTGTTTTGTTCAAGTAAATTACATAGTATTTAAAGTGTGAATCACAAAATGGTTGCACACCTAAACTGTATTTTTGTGTGCGCGAGTTCTGTATTTCTTATTTATGTGTCTCTGCATCTGCCTGTGTGTGTGCATACGTGTATGTATGTGTGTGCGCGTCAGATCGAGGAGTCCGTGCGCTCCATGGTGATGCGCTACGGCAGCCGTCTATGGAAGCTGCGCGTGCTGCAGGCAGAGCTGAAGATCAACATCCGCCTGACCCCCACGGGCAAGCAGATCCCCATTCGCCTCTTCCTCACCAATGAGAGCGGCTACTACCTGGACATCAGCCTGTACAAGGAGGTCACCGACTCCCGCACGGGACAGGTGGGGCCCAAAGACCGCCAGGTGGGGGCTCGTGCATCTCTCATGCCATTCCTCTACACACACACACACACACACACCTCCAGCATCCAGTAGAGACTCTGGAATAAACCCAGTTCCTCCAAAAGTACATGGACACCACACAATCCCGCCTGTATAAACATGCTGGACGTCCCGTTCCAAAACCATGCATGTTGCTATGGAGTTAAGTCTCTGTGGGTGTCACTGGAAAGCCTACTGCCAGTGTTTCTCTGTGGAGACTGCGTGGCTATGTGCCTAATTTTATACAACTGTTGGCAGTGGGTGTAGCTGAAACACCTGAACTCAGTAATTAGGAGGGGTGTCCAAATACTTTTGGCCATATCACGATGGACATGTGGCAGCAAGCGACTGCCCAGTGCTGGTACCATTTTAGTTTGACACATTCAATGATGTGAGGATGTAGTGCAGAATTGCCTGGTGTAGTAGGGGTTGCTGAGTTACTGTCCCTCGGTCCGATGTCAGAGTGGGCATCTTCATGTTTCTTTTTCTGCAGGAGTTTCATCATCCTGTTGAGATGTCATTCCATGAGTCTCATCTTGGTTAGACTGTACCTTGTTGTACCTTGTTAAACTAAATAAAATCTACTGATGTGTCAACTTCTACCTCATCCAGAAAAGATGAGTTTCTTTGACCCTGTATCTGCCCAATGCATACATGACGGACTAATCGCATCCCGGAAGCCCCTCGGTGCCGCAGCGCTGAAGCCCCTCGCTACTGTTGAGAGGGCAGGGACTAAAAACGGAGGAACCGTGCCTTCATGCCTTCCGTTGGTGCCGCTTCTTCAAGACTCCGCCCTGTTTGTTCCAGATCATGTTCCAGGCCTACGGCGACAAGCAGGGCCCTCTGCACGGTATGCTGATCAACACGCCCTACGTCACCAAAGACCTGCTGCAGTCCAAGCGCTTCCAGGCCCAGAGCCTGGGTACCACCTACGTCTACGACTTCCCTGAGATGTTCCGCCAGGTACGCCAGCCTCAGAAAACCTTGCAGCAAGGAGGCCACTGTCCTCGCTGCCCATTTTTGTCCGAGACTCGCATTTCTCATGTATTTTTAAATGAGAGTTTTTGGGGTTTTTGTGTGTTTTTCTGCTGTTGAGTGGTGGTGTTCACGACCCACTTCCTTTGCTTGTGCAGGCCCTGAAGAAACTGTGGCAATCCATGGACTCGTATGCCCACCTACCTAAGTGTCCTCTGCCCTCCGAGCTGCTCACGTTCACGGAGCTGGTGTTGGATCCACAGGGCCAGTTGGTGCAGATGAATCGCCTGCCTGGGGGCAATGAGGTTGTGATGGCTTTAGAGTCATGTTTGTTAGAGTCGGAGATTCAACCTAGAATTTGTGTATTCTAGTATCTTAGAATCATTCAGTACTGGCTCAGAACAATTTTCTAATAAATGACTGAGAATACCAATAGTGCTAATTTGAAAAAAAGTCAATGTTCTTTGATTTAATGTACTGACTGGCACTCCTATGTGGTTTGGCTCCAAAGAGATCATTTAGTCATGTGATATTTGCATTGCAGATCGGCATGGTGGCATGGCGCATGACGCTCCGCACGCCTGAGTACCCCGCGGGGCGTGAGATCATCGTCATTAGCAATGACATCACACACAAGATCGGCTCGTTCGGGCCGCAAGAGGACGTGCTCTTCCAGCAGGCTTCGGAGATGGCACGCGAGAGCGGCATCCCACGCGTCTACATCGCCGCCAACAGTGGCGCCCGCATCGGCCTGGCCGAGGAGATCCGGCACATGTTCCACGTAGCCTGGCAGGACCCAGCCGACCTGTACAAGGTGGGCATGTGGGGCACCGAGTGTCCGATTGGAACTCCGCTCCTTACGCTAACGGAACCACGGATCACAAATGCCAAATGCAAACAGGAAAAGGTTCAGCTAGCTAACTGTGAATAAAAGCTACAGGAGAACTTTAACACAAGCCTTTCAGCTTAATACGATACTAGCTAGTCTGCAGTCCGCTGTTATGTGTGTTCTTCACCTCATTACTGGATGAATTCACTGTTCTACCTTGTAACTTTTGATTTATTTATTTTGTTAGGAGTACACCATGGTTCGCTCATGGGTTGTGATTTGCTTTTTGTCTCCCAGGGATTTAAGTACCTCTACCTCACACCTCAGGACTACAAAAAGGTATCAGCATTGAACTCTGTGCATTGTGAGCACGTGGAGGATGAGGGAGAGTCTAGGTGAGGTTCTGTGCTGTAGAACTGCCACTTCTAGTTCCATGTATTATTTTATGAAGACCATATTAGGTGTAATAAGCTTTGGTAACTTGGCGTAGTGCATAGTACATGTTTATAAAGAGTTATTTATTTGTGAAAAAACTACTTGTTTATAAATGATACTAAGAATCGGCGTGTGTGTGTTCATGTGTAGGTATAAGATCACAGATATCATTGGGAAGGAGGAAGGTTTAGGGGTGGAGAATCTGAGGGGCTCTGGGATGATTGCTGGAGAATCCTCACTGGCTTATGAAAATATCATCACCATGAATCTGGTAAAATGACACACACACACACAGAGTTAGGTCAGCGAAAGTTGTGCTGTGTCGATACAGCACTGGCACGTCACGTTTTTGCCTCGGGATGTCCGCTTTCTAAAATTCAACAGTAAATCGTCATAATCCTTTTTGAATTTCAACCGGCCATCGGTAGCCTTAGCTTCACATCCAACACTCAGTGCTGCTTACTGTGCCATCAAGTCTTTGGCATACTTGAGTTGAGTGGGATTAGCCATTAATGCAACACGTATGGAGCTTGTGTTCGCTCATCACGGCGCTCCCCGCTGCCACACAGGTGACGTGCCGAGCTATCGGCATCGGCGCTTACCTGGTGCGCCTTGGCCAGCGGACCATCCAGGTGGAAAACTCCCACATCATCCTGACGGGAGCTGGAGCCCTCAACAAGGTCAGTGCGAGTACCCACCCCTGGTCTTGGCCCAAGCCGTTTCCAGCTAAGTAGCGGTCTCGGAGCTTCCGTGGTGTGAAGCAGCGGAAAGCACATCACAGGCTGGGAGGGACGAGGTCCGAGTCGCGTAACCGCCGATGGATTTGAAACTGCAAAACAGGTCTATACGTCGAAGCTTTCTAACCACCACTGCGATGCACTGGAGAGTAAGGGAGACAGCTGAAACGTATTAGAAAATGTATGCTAATTGGTTATGGTCTAGGATCTACTGCATAGCAATTGACATGGCAAAATCATTTTCCCATTTACTCTTCTCCCAAATGGCCTCATAACTGTTTGCTCTGAAAGAGCGCATGCATGCATAAATTTCCCCGCTGTTCAGTTGATAAGGACAGTTTAATTTGCTCCTGTTTTAATTGTGTCAGTAAATTCAGTGGGAGTGCAGCATGGTGACAGCGTTGAGCTTTTCCCCTCCTTTCTTTTGCCTCAGACTCTCTCATCTATGTCCCAGATAGATTGCTATTTAATTTATGCAATTAGTGTGTCTGCATTTTGACACGAACATCCAGGATTATTCCAAGCCGGACAGGAAACTTATTCAATCAAATCGGACAGGAAGCTTTATTTCCCCCCACCCTCCCCACATTGTTGTTTTGGTTTTTTTTGGTTGGACGGCGGCTGGTGTTCGTTTGGGTTTGCGTGCCTAATTTCTTTCGTGTGGAGACATTTTGTGCTTGCATATTTTGGGCCACCATAAGAGACCAACACGGGCAGTTTGGCAGGTCGGACGTTCAGGGTCCATCGGCCAACGGCAGCTCCAGAAAGCAGCTGGTTACGATGAAAGCTGCGTATGGCGCACCAGGGCACATATTTTGTGTTTTTGCTTCGTATCATTCGTGTCCCAGTGATCAGCGCAAGCCCCCCACCCCACTCCCGCCGTGAGTCCTGCAGGTCCAGTTAATAGAAGGAGAATGTGGCATCGCTATTTGCATAGAAATAGCTTGATGCCTGCGGCTGGGGAAAAGGACACCCATGTCATTCGTCTGAAATCTCTCGCACGCGCCGTCTTGCTGTCCCTGTTGTGCGTGCGTGCGTGCGGTTTCCCCCTACCCCCGCATCGGGGTTAAAATCCTAATATTGCAGCAATTGTTCCGCTCTGTCACAGCCCATTTTTGCTCTCTTATCCTGCTCTGTGCCCGGTGCGTACAAGGCAAGAGCCTTTTCTATTTAATGCAGGTGATGTTGGAGCTTTCTCCCTCTCTGCTGGTAATACACTGTGCCCGGTGCTTACACACCCATAACAAATGTAAAAGATATTTTGCATAATTTATCTCGTATCTACTGGGTTCCTTCACCGCACTAAAACCTATGCGGTCCTTACTTGTTTAATGTACCAGTTGAAATCACTGACATGTGTTCAGGCATATTTCACCTTTACTTTGATATTGGATTATGTTTTCAATTGTGGACTTAGCTTCGCTGAGAAGCTTATCTGGGATCCATTAATGGAGTCTGCCATGTCATGGCTAGCGCCTGGGATCCTGTGGGTTAAGTCTCTTCGAATAGTTTGTTGATCTGTGATCGGTTTTCTTAGATTTTTCATCACAATGTATGCAGTTGTGTCAAAAATAGGTAGCTGAACCTGGATCAGCTCTCTTGATTGCTTGTGCAGCCGAGCTATTCAGAAACCACACGGCAAATATTTCGCTTCAGTTCATTTGTCGGCATACATGTGCACAAGTGGATATTCAACCTAAAGGCACTGGTGGCTAATTCAAAGTGTGTAGTCCAGCATGAATCCTGGATATGCAGAGAAGATCGTAATGCCAAGTGCTCAGTCCAGCATAACACTGAACAAACGGAGACAATTCCTAATCCAGTCCATTGTGAACAGTGCTGAGATGATCACTAATCCCACTTGTCCAGCATAAACCCTGGACAGGCAGAGACAATATACTTCAATATGCAGCACGCCACCTCCTACATGCGTCCAGATAGTGTATCCCAGATAAACAGTGAGCCTGCGAAAACCGCAGCACTGCAGCAGAGGCGCCTGCTAATGAGGTGGATCCTGCAGCACCAGAGCGCTGTAATTTGAGTGCACTGGCCTTGCGCTGGCCCTACACGCACGCACGCACACACACATGCACACAAACATTTAAAGGTAGCCATGCCAACTTAATGTAGTGAATTGGTTATCTACATTATGGGCTAAAAGACAGCAATCAGAGAGAAGTTTTAATGTTCTCCTCACCAGTCTGTGACACACACACACACACACACACACACACACACACACACAGACGCATGCTTACTGAGCCTTGGACAGGCTCTCCCCAGACTCCAACAGCTAACTGAAGGTATTGATCCACAGGCAGGCAACACTGAGACTGACAGCTGTGACACAGCTTCAGCATCTCTCTCTCCCTCACTCACACACACACACACACACACACACAAACATAAACGCAAACACACTCACCTCTGTGTTGAAAGGCAACATGTACATAAAACAGCTACTCTTCATTCTCAGACATGAAGACTGGAGAGAGAACACACTATTAAGCACAACACAAATGTTAGACATTTCAGCCTGCTCGTCTCCCCCTCCCTGCGTGTTCACACAGTGCAGTGATGACTATGGCCTGTACACTCGATTAGGCTGCAAATTGAATATCGCTCACGTTAGTATTTGGTCATGAATATTTCCAAATCGGACTTGAGGTGTTTTCAATTCATTTAGCTCATCAGAGTAGACTTGCTTGTGCTCTAATTTGCACCTTTTTGTTGATCTGTGAACGTTTCCACGAGGGGCAGTGATAGTTCAGTGGTTAAGGTACTTGTAATTGGAAGGTTGCTGGTTCAAGTCCCACCACTGCCAAGCTGCCACTGTTGGGCCCCTGAACAAGACCCTTAACCCTCAATTGCGCAAGTTGTACTCACATGTGTACTCGCACATAATTGTAAGTCGCTTTGGATAAAAGCGTCAGCTAAATGGTGTAAATGTAAAAATGTTTCCAGAAATCCCAGTGCAACAGTCTTCTGTTTAACCCAATCATAAGATGCACTTTCTAGGCCCTCTGCTGGTCAGCGAGCTACAGGAAGTGCCCCCGCTGTAGGGCGGAGATGGGCGTACCGTGACCTGCCGTCTGTCCTGACCTCTCGTGCTCCGTTGCAGGTGCTCGGCCGCGAGGTCTACACCTCCAACAACCAGCTGGGGGGAGTGCAGATCATGCACAACAACGGCGTCACTCACACCACGGTGTGTGACGACTTCGAGGGTGTGTACACCCTGCTCCAGTGGCTCTCCTACATGCCCAAGGTAAACACTTCCCCACGCCCCACATGCCCTCCATGGTTCTCACGCGTGATGCTCCACTGAGTGAGACATGCATCTAAGCTTCATGCATCAAGAGATTGGAACTGCATCAGGGGATTGCTGTATGGTAGCAGGTTTAGCCGGTGTTGTAATGTAGACCGTGGTCTGATGGAACGCCTCTTATGAGCTGTTCCCCGATGAACTGTTCCCCAATGAGCTGTTCCCTTTCAGAGCTCATCCAGCCCCGTGCCACTGCTGGCGGCCAAGGACCCCATCGACCGGCCAGTGGAGTTTGTGCCAACCAAAGCGCCCTACGACCCCCGGTGGATGCTGGCAGGACGGCCCAGCCAGAGTGAGCGCATACACACCTACTCACCGGCACTCTTTACAGACGGACTGTACCAGTTTTCTTCAGCTGCTCTGAAAGCATTTGTGCTTTGGTTTGAAGTGGGACCAAAGCAGTGACACTCCTTGGGGTGGGTCAGGGTGGGCGGAGTAGGAGCAGAATGGGGGGTGGGGTTGTGGCACAGTTGAGGAGTCAGTAGATCACTGCAGCCTCAATGTAAGCCGTCCACGCTGAGCTAAGGGTTCACGGAGATAAGCCAGCGATGGATGGGCCATGTTCCGCGAGACAGGCCAGATTCCACATCTCTGTAATTACATTGGGGTGGAGGGGGTTGGCGGTTCTGGGGGGGGGGGGCTTCGCCTCAGAATTGAGCTCAGCGGTGCAGCGTAATGGAGCAGTAACCGCGCGTACCAGCATGAGCTCATTTACTCGATGGCAACGGTGATGGAAGATGCCGTCACGGACACGATTTCTGACGACAGAGCTGTCCTGTTCATAGCATAACTAGCTTTTGTAAATGTTTGTGTGAATGGTAGTTACATGCCACCGGCAAAGCGGGTCACTAATGAAATGAGGCTAGGAAAGGCTGAGGGTTATCCAGGGTGCAGGGCTCGGCTGCAGTCAGCCTGTGTCTGCGTGCAACAGGAATGCCAGGAAAGTGGATTACAGTTTACACTCGACTGTACAGGGGATGTCTGCTTACTGGGCACAGCTTAAAAGCAGGGCCACCTAATGGAGAGGCCAGAGGGTTATCTTGTTTTTTGCAAGTTTGTTTGTTTGTTAAATTATTAAAAATGTTAAATTTAAAAATCTAATAACTAACTGATATTTTAACTAAATGAATGAGAAATTAAAATGCTCTCTCTCTCTCTCTCTCTCTCTCTCTCTCTCTCTCTCTCTCTCTCTCTCTCTCTCTCTCTCTCTCTCTCTCTCTCTCTCTCTCTCTCTCTCTCTCTCTCTCTCTCTCTCTCTCTCTCTCTCTCTCTCTCTCTCTCTCTGACTGCATCTTTCTAGCTCAGCTCCAACCTCCATAACTCCTTTGTAACACGGCCTCTATCTTTTCACCTCCAGACCCCAAGGGGGCGTGGGTGAGCGGCTTCTTCGACCACGGCTCCTTCATGGAGATAATGCAGCCATGGGCACAGAGTGTGGTAGTGGGCAGAGCCAGGTGAGCCCACAACACTTTCCACATACAGCCAAGGGGGGTGTGTGTGTGGGTGTGTTAATGCTTTTATATCATAATTCACATGTACCTTTTTACACATCGTTGCCTTGGTAACATATCGTTTACCTACAGGGTTGTACCGTTATGGTACTCCCACGTTTTGGGGCTCTGCCCTAATTCTGCCGTCGCGTACTGTGGAGCTTCTTGGCAGATGCCGTCTGGTTGTAGGCTTTGCAGCTTAGTGAGGTTTGATTTCTGTGCAATGTGCGCACTTCTGCCAGGACTAGAGTCCATGCGATGTGTACAGGGACCTGTGTGTATGCTATTTGGCACCAGTTATTATACTGTTACACACTATTAACATTGTTTTTCTCTCTCTCTCTCTCTCTCTCTCCGTTTTTCCTGCTTGCCTTTCAGGTTGGGTGGGATCCCGACCGGAGTGGTTGCTGTGGAGACCAGAACTGTGGAGCTGTCCATCCCAGCAGACCCAGCCAATCTGGACTCGGAGGCCAAGGTGATATATCCACCCCCCACCCCCACACTGCCCGCGAAAGCCCTACCTCAGCATGTGCATGCTGCTCGGTTCTGCTGACCTGTGGAGCTGGGAGGGTCGGATGCTCTCTCCACGTAGTGAGCTGGAAAACCTACTCAGACCGTGTGTTCATTCACACACTTCATTCTCTTGCTTTCCTTGTGTCAGTGCCGTTTATATTTTAGTAGCATTTCTCCAGGAATCGTGATCACACTGTTTACTGCGGCCTTTTGATTGGGTGGCAAGTTTAAGAAAAAAGTTTAACACCTTTTACTCAACTATTATAACCCTCTGACTCAACTAAAATAACCCAGGGTGCTTATGCTGTGATTGGATGCTGGGCTTTAGCCACGCCTCTTGCTGGACTATAATAACCCAGGGTGCTTATGCTGTGATTGGATGCTGGGCTTTAGCCACGCCTCTTGCTGGACTATAATAACCCAGGGTGCTTATGCTGTGATTGGATGCTGGGCTTTAGCCACGCCTCTTGCTGGACTATAATAACCCAAGGTGCTTATTCTGTCCTTTTTAGTCTTTTTATTCCTGTTCTTTTTGTCTGCTTTGTCTGTCTGCTTTACGTCTGTGCTGTTAATTATTTAGACATCACAATAAATCCCCTTGCCTTACAATCTCACTTCTATCTCTGCAAGCATCTCTCTCTCTCACCCTCACACTCGCACAAAAACCGATGGCCCGTGTGTCTTTATCGCTTGTCCTCTATAGAGCATCCAGCAAGCCGGGCAGGTGTGGTTCCCTGATTCTGCGTTTAAGACTGCCCAGGCCATTAAGGACCTGAACCGGGAGGGCCTTCCACTCATGGTGTTCGCCAACTGGAGAGGTTTCTCTGGAGGCATGAAGGGTCAGTGACGATCAAAATAAAATAAAAAAAACAAATCATCATTAATCATGCAATTGCACAAATTCTCACCCAAAGCCTCCACAAACCATTTCCGTCTAAAGAAAGAGAAAGTAAGAATCCCCAGGCTGGCTTGACTTGCATAAAGGCTCGGTCACCCCTCCAGTGCGTCCACACAGCCATGCCACCGTCCTCCTAATCCCCCACCCCACCGCTCGTCTGGCCCGCAGACATGTATGACCAGGTGCTGAAGTTCGGCGCCTATATCGTGGACGGGCTGAGGGAGTACCAGCAGCCCGTGCTCGTCTACGTCCCGCCACAGGCCGAGCTGCGCGGGGGTTCATGGGTAGTGATTGACCCCACCATCAACCCACGCCACATGGAGATGTATGCAGACAAGGAAAGCAGGTAAGAACTGTGTGTGTGTGTGTGTGTGTGTGTGTGTGAAAGGTGTGAACTACATCAAAATTCATCTGTCCATTTTTGTCTGAATGCATAATAAATGCGAAAAAGCCATGGTTTTAATATTTTGCTGGCTTTTTACTAGTAACATGTGAATTTCTTTGTCTTGTTTGATACCTGCGGTGTGTGCAGGGGTGGAGTGCTGGAGCCAGAGGGCACAGTGGAGATCAAGTTCCGCAAGAAGGACCTGGTGAAGACCATGAGACGCGTGGACCCTGTGTACATGGGCCTGGCTGAAAGACTGGGTGAGTCAGGAGAGACACCTGTGCATGTGCGACGGACACATGGTGTATTGTTGCAAATCGACCTTTTCCGATTGGCTTACACTAGTCATGGCTGAGTCAGAGACCGGACATGAGTGCAGTAAATCCAAGCGTGACGAAGGCCCGATGGTTAGGAGAGCTCCCACAGCACGGCAAACGAAGGCCGTTCCGGGCAGAGTTATTACAGCTTCCTCTTAGCCAATCTCCTGTCTCCTCCCACTTAAGCACAAACACACACTCTCGTCCTGCCTTCAACGACCACGGGTGGTTATCGGTGGTTGTCCGTGCGTGCGATGCCTCTTCACCGAAGCTCCTCGGGATTGGCTCCAAGCCCAGCTGTCCCTCGAGACACATGTCAATCAGGTTCTCACCGGGTCCATATCATCTCATCTCCGCTCTGCTCGGTGCTTTTGTTTTCGCTCATCCCCGCACTCGCTCACCCGTCAGCTCTGTGAAAAACCAGAGCAACCCCATTGACCTGCAGGCCGCTGGAATGATCAGCCCCGACACGGATCGATCCCGTGGCTTGCTCCAGAGCCAAGAGCCCAGAAGACACGAGAGGATGCTTGCCTGGTGGTGTGGCGCCGTCATCTCAGTCCACAGCGCCTCTTAATGCTTGGAGTGCAATTCTCACACTGACGGCATGTCAGTCACAACACTGCAGCAGCAGCTACTGCGAATATTAGATTGTTGATATCGGGATTGCGTGTGCGTGCGCGTGCGTGTGTGCGTGCGTATCCAGGCACCCCTGAGCTAAGCCCAACAGAGCGTAAGGAGCTGGAGACCAAACTGAAGGAGAGGGAGGAGTTCCTGATCCCCATCTACCATCAGGTGGCGGTGCAGTTTGCCGACCTCCACGACACACCAGGACGCATGCAGGAGAAGGGAGTCATCACCGTAAGCCTCCATGTCGACCATGTTCCACTACATTCTATCGTTATGTTGACACAGCTTGTCATATCTGGTTAACCCAAACAATGTCTAATCATTTCTAATGTCACTAAATGCATGACTAAATCTAGAATGATCACGCACAGGCAGACCTGACGGGCGGACGAAACTTCCTGTCCCGTAGGCTAGCCTCCCATGTCTCTGACTCCACGTGTGTCGTTCGCAGGACGTGCTGGAGTGGCGCACGTCACGGCAGTTCTTCTACTGGCGCCTACGGCGCCTCCTGCTGGAGGACACGGTGAAGCGCAAGATTCAGGAGGCCAACGGTGAGCTGACGGACGGCCAGGTGCAGGCCATGCTGCGCCGCTGGTTCGTGGAAGCCGAGGGAGCCGTGAAGGTGCGCGCAAAAACCCCGAGTGCCAGTGGCGATTCAGTTGTGCGTGTGCGATGCTAACTGAACATGCTTTGAGTACGGGGAAAGCTTCTGTTCTTTGGGCTTCGTCTGATGTCTACTCTCCGCGCTGGCACAGAACTAAATGCCCTTAAAAAAGACTATGCATTTTATCAAGAAGCATCACCCTGCGCGAAATAATGGCAGCATAAAAAGTGCTCTCGTCTGGGTTTCACGTACGTTAGTGAAGCTGATGGAGAGGAAATTGTTATCTCCCTTCTCTGCGTCCTCCTAAGCTCGCTTCATTGAACCGACCGGAGTACGTGTCCTGCACGGGGCTCTAATAGGCCGCCGTAAAGGGCGGCGTCGTGTCCGGCCAGGCCCCCGGACAGGGACGCGCCGGGGGACGCGGCGAGAGGTCCTGGCACGCTGCCAGACGCCAGAGGGCGGGCCGGAGCAGGCGAGCCGCCGATCACGACCGGCCATCTTAAGCCACCATTAATCTCCTCCCTGCCACGCACAGATAGCGAAGCAACATGCTGTTTCTTAATTAAAAGCAAACGGATTAAAAATGATTAATAAAGGCCGTTAAATGTTCCCGCGGACTACGAGGGCCACCCCTCCCCCCTCCCCACGGGGGACCATTAAAGGACTGACAAATCTTCCCAGGTCCAGCTTTGTTTCAGATCTGCTCGGATTCTATCTATGGAGTGTTAATCAAGGGGGCGTTTGTTTGTTTATTTAATTTATTTATTTATGGTCTTTTGTTTTGTTTTTTTTATTGAGATTAGAATAGATTTTTCAAGCACTCTCCAAAAGGGAAAGAGGTTTGTTTAGTTTGGAATAATCGTGCGTTTTAAGGAGCTCCAGCTAATGCATTTTCTTGACCTGGTGGTTTTCTTAACCGCTCCCCTCTCAGGCTTATTTATGGGACAGTAATGAGGACCTGGTAGAGTGGTTGGAGAAACAGCTGATGGATGAGGAAGGTGCCAGGTCTGTCATTGATGAGAACATTAAGTACATCCGCCGGGACCACATTCTGAAGCAGATCCGCAGGTACCATGCCCCGCTAAGGCCTGCGCCCCCGTGTGTACTTCACCATTGCCTTTCTAAATCACACTTCAATTCACTACTGTTTTCATCTTTTTATTTATTTAGCTTTATTGGGTTTTGTTTAATGTGTGTCAGGTTGTCCCTGTTCTGGTCCATGTTGTTTTTCCTTTTCCTATCCCTGCCGCTTTTCCTTTTACAACACCCCATTGGGATCCAGCTCCAGTGCTGGACACTTGGTGATGCTGGACACACACTGCTTGAACCGGCCTGGATCAGCAAAGGCGTTTAGCAGACAAGGGTGTGATGGGCAGTACAAACCTCGGTCCTGCTTGTGGTAATGTAATCGTGCAGTGAGCTATAGTAATGTGGAAGTCTCTTTTTCTCTCTCTCTTTCCATCCCTCCACCCAATGAAGTCTGGTGCAGGCCAACCCCGAGGTCGCCATGGACTCCATCGTGCACATGACGCAGCACATCACGCCCACGCAGCGAGCCGAGGTGGTGCGCATCCTCTCCACCATGGACGCGCCCGCCTCCTCCTAGACGCCCCCTCTCTAACAGAACGGCCGGCGGAAACCTGGGCCAGAGGAGCCAACGTGGCGGCCCACGGCCAGGGGACTTGACTGTTGGCAGTGATTCTGATCTGAACAGCTGCATATAACACCTCTGTGGAACCTTTCTCTCAGTGGTGAGACTTTAAGATGTAAACTACTGTGCACATTTGGGGGGGAAGGGGTAGACTTGAGTATAAATTATGTGATGGGCTTTGCACTTATTAATCTAGGTAAGTGCAATTTCAGAAAGGAAAATAGATGAGACCAATATGAATTTTGTATGCAACTGTCATTTGCTGACAGAGAAAAGGAGTCGTTACAGGACACAGCGTGACAGCCGAGTTTCATGTTCCCGTTATAGACACACAGACAGAAGGAAAAAAAGCCCGTCAGAGGTGAACTGATTGGTTGGCTTGTTTCCTGTTTCACGTTGCTATTGGCCGCAGGACGCCGTGCACACTTCTGAAGCTAGCCCTTAAAGCATGACCCCCGCAGAAGAACGCACTGCCGTCTTTTGTGCTGAGCCGAGTACAGCTGGGAAGCTTGCTATGGAAAGAAAACTGATCCAGGATCAAGGCAAAAAATGTTGCTGCAGATCAGAAAAAAGTTTCCAGCTTACAGTTACTAAGCATGTTGTAACGACACGCACACACTGTATGCCATTTACAGCCAACATGATCATTACCTATCCTTGTAATAATAGTGTACCTTCCTGCCCCCTGCAGTGGCTTTTAATACCATTTAACAAAAAAATTTAACACCCATTTTTTTTCACTTTTGGTAGCACTACCACAAACCATTTTTTCCCCTCCTTTTCTATGTTGAAGCTGATGTTACACGCACAATAAGATGTTCATTTATTACTATTATTTTTTGTAACAGATAATGTGTCTCCCTAATTTATTAATAGTAATTACGGCTAAAAGACGACGTTCCAGTTTATGCTAATGTGCTTATAATTGACAAGTGTGCTATGACCTTCAAGTTTAGGACCAAATCTTGGGTCATTATTTTTATGAAGCTGACTATAACAAATGGAGAGGGGGAAAAAAACAGAAAAGGAAAAAAACATTTGTAGGAAAGAGGGCTTATGGGGTGGGGGTGGGGGGTCTGGTCCAGACCACGGCACTGAGTGGGAGTGCGAAGGAGTAGAGCAGCACAGGGAGACCTCTCTGGCTGGCCTGCCCGACTGTGTGAAAGGTCACCTGCTCTGATCCATGATCAGCGGCAAGCCCTCAGGACCCATCTTTTCCATTGCCAGACACTACAGCGAACAGGCTACTGGTTACGTCGGCGTAAAAAGAGGAGAATGTGCTTATGTGGGTAATGCAACTGAATAAAAGCAGTATGTTCAACCTCATCCGAGTTGTTTGCTTTTTTTTTTTTTTTTTTTGGTTTTGGTAGTTGCTGGTGGATTGATAGTGTGGTCCACTCACACCCTATAACTGACAGATGAGGGAGAAAATTGTCAAATAATACTTGGAGTAGCCAATTTTAAAAAATGGCCGTCATGCCTCTACACAAAAAGGACAATCCGTTCTTTAGTTTAAGCCACACTGGTGTAGAGGGGTCACGTCCCTCTTGTTCTGCACCTGCGTGTCACTGATTTGGACCTGCTGATGAACCCAGATACCAAATTGAATTCCCCCCCTCCTCCAATAATTGCTGCCAAATAAGTATTCTAGTAATTTTGGTGGAGTCATTGGAGCCACGGGTTTCCCACAGTGCTGCAGCATCATCTAAGGAGGCCTCACCGCACGTGTGGAGAAGGGAACAGAACAGCTCTGCTCTGGCTGGTTCATCAGGTTCCAGTTTCCCATAAAGATTTAAGCGCTCCCACAGTGGCCGATAAAATGGTACTTTAATACAGACACATTCAAAAGTGGCGTTCTGTCTAGTAATAAAGTGCATATGGATTATTGGATTTAACTTTAACATACAAAACAATTTTGGATTCCTAATATTCCTAAAATCAGAATCCAAACCACTGCACACACGTCTTTACAGAAAGTGGCGTTCTGGTCCTGGCTGTTGCAGTATGTCAGCATACTTCATCTGTTGATTATGGGATCGGTAAGGACGCTCGTCCGTCTGTTGATTATTTGGGATCGGCAAGGACGCTCGTCCGTCTGTTGATTATTTGGGATCGGCAAGGACGCTCGTCCGTCTGTTGACGTGGGATCGGCAAGGACGCTCGTCCGTCTGTTGACGTGGGATCGGCAAGGACGCTCGTCCGTCTGTTGACGTGGGATCGGCAAGGACGCTCGTCCGTCTGTTGACGTGGGATCGGCAAGGACGCTCGTCCGTCTGTTGACGTGGGATCCTTTAGTGGAGCAGCTGGGATCCAAATAGAGAGCGGTACAGCTCTGACCTGAACACAGTTCAGAGAAGAGAGATGACTACAAGCTGAGGTTAACTATTACATGACAACAGCGTTCTACAGTATAGTGTACGTTCTCACTGACCACCAAGGCAGTACTTCGGTGCAAGAGATGGTAATACAAGCATTCTATTGAGGAGTATGCATAAAAACACAGAAATCTAGTTTTAACAGTGTCATTAAGTAGATTGTGTGCTGGCCCAACACACAAGACTCCTATTAAAATCTCTGATTCAGGTCCTCACTGATGAATATAGTAAAACCATTAAAGTGAACTACAGGTATTCAAACACATCTATGTCAAATAAACTTCACCCAAGTCTCCTTTCAGGTGACGATCAATATTACAATCTCAGTATGTAGCAGATTCATCACAATACAATATCTTGATCGTGCAGTCCTAGAATAAACCCAGTAATAAAACGGCACGGGGCATTTTATCACAGGGGCAGGAGAGTGAGGGTATTCAACAATTTTACAAGAAGAAGGGAAACTTGAAGATTTGAATACTAAATGCCTCCCACCTTTTGATCCGATTTGCCAACCAGATTTAAGGAAAGCAGGGCTTTGTTGGGATATCACCTCTTTCAATCATAATCTGGCCCAACTTCATTTCAATTCAAGCTGTATTGAATAAGACTGACCAAAGCTCAAAAGGCTAATCTCAACATGCCACACCTTCATATCTCTCTCTCTCTCTCTCACACACATTTTAAAACGGGGGGCAACAGAATGTCACCTCTTATTGTAGGTTTGAACCATGTTGTATGGTATGTTTGTCACACTGTAAAGGACGGTAACATTCTGTTACATCTCTGACAGTCGTCTGCAGCTCACTGCATTCTGAATGTGTTCAAAACAAAGCCATCAGATGACAGAGGCCTTGCATCATGTGATCGTGGTGTGGCAAAACCATGCGTCGGTTCTTAAATGTGTCTGGACTTTCTGGTTACAAAATCCTTTGATTCTTAAATACAGGAAGCTATGGCCACAGAATTCTTTTCAAACTGCACGCTGTTCTCAGTCCCCCCCAGCAAAGACCAACATGCTGCTTCCTCTTGAGTCTCTGTCTCACACACACACACACACACACACACACAGATGGGATGCAACATCCCGAGGGTCTTGGGGCAGGCTATCAGACAGTGGCGAGGGGGGAACGTTTAATCCTCAATCCCTGTTTGAAATGCGCCAGCAAGTGGCAAGGATTACAGCACCCTCTGATTATCATATAATGCATACATTCTTATTCCAGCAGGGCACAGCAAACAGAGAGAGAGAGTGTCTCATACAGAGAGAGGGAGAGAGAGAGAGCACGCTATGATCAAAAAGTCAAAAAGGAAAGAAGAAACGGATTAGCCCCATGACTCCCTTCACCTCAACACCCAGCCAAAGCCTCCCCTACTCCAACAATCACCTCTCTCCATCAGTACTAAACGCACGGTCATCATCTCAAGTCCCTATGGAATACCTATAGCGTGCGTGTGTGTAAACCTCCCCTCCCCGCCAACATTAACATTCATGGGCCCAGCAGTGCGTGTCGGGGGCTACACAGCCACCGTTCAGATATGGGGGGTGTGTGAGCAAGGTGTCGTGAAGGGAGAGAGGCAGAAAAGACGTGTGTGTGTGAGTGAGAGAGAGTGTGAGTAAAAGGTCACCCAGAATCCCACTCCTGCAAAGGTCAGTGGTCAGCTAGCTGATGCAATTGCCATACATCATTATTATTACTGTAGTTCACTGATAGCTATGTAAATGAAATAGAGAGAGAGAGCGAGTGCAGGAGAGTGAGTGAATGCAGAAGGTCAGCCTGCGCGTTGCTGTTTTTCAAACGGCAAAACCCTCCCCCACACACACACGTACACACCATTAAGCAGCTATCCACCCATCTGCATCAAAGGCAAACCGGTATGAGAAGGTGTCTTCCCTCCCATATCTGGGAACTAGAACCAGGTTCTCCACTGGGACGGATGTATGGCAGAAAGCACAACCCTCGCCAAAGCCTGCCTTGGCTGCAGAACCTCTTTCCTTCGTTGGAACAGAGAGGAGAGCCTCTTCAGAAACTCTCTGGCCTCTTCTGATCACTCAGCTCGCGCCGCTGCCTTCTCAGTCGCTCCTTACCCACCTCCCGCCCCCCCACGCCGTACCGGCGGAGCTGCGTGGCCCCAGAGAACGGCCTTTGCTACGATTAGAGCTGCACCTGGAGAGAGACGGGCAAAGTGGGAAAGCAAGAGAGAGAGAGAGAGAGAGAGGTCTAGACTGAAGAAGCAACTCCATGTTTTTGGTCTTAAACCGTGGGTGGAGGGGTTGCGTTCATGCCCCTGCAGACAGAACGGGCCGAGTCCGTTCACCGTTCTCCGCCGAGATGCCAACCAACCCCAGCGGCCTCGCTGACGTGTCCCGAGGAGCCGATTTTTCCGCCTCAGCCATGTTTCCATGGAGAACCATTCAGGAGCAATAGACAGCAGGCTCGGCCAGAGTTCCTCCTGCGGTTCCTGCATCCCGATGCCAGTGAGACCGTCATGAGAACTCGGCTATAGTGCTGCTCTGAGCTCTGCTAAGAGCAACACGGTGGGCTTTGGGAGCTCTACTGGATATCAGGAGTCTCCTCCTACATGGTACAACTGGTCTGCTCAGCTCTGGGACAGGCCCACTGTGACAACACCAGTAGCCATTCCATATGGACCCACTCGGGGCAGAAAGACGACAACGAAAGGAGTGCGGCTAAAACAAAGGACGCGCACACACAGGAACGTATTCATATCAAAGGCGCTCGGGGTCGGGGTTCTTGTCGTGCGTGTCAGGCCGCAGAAGCGAAAAATGAGGGCTGAGTTCTGGAGAGATTCAGCAGCTTGGTTGTTTGTTTCATTTTTATTGTTTCCTCTTCGTCCGTCACGGCGGAGTGACGGCAACAAAACCACAAAAGTGAAAAGCCAAAAAAAAAAAAAGGACTTCAATTACTTTCTTTGTGGTCTGCAAAATCAAATTAAAACCCAAATCTCAAAACTGCGAGAGAGTGAGCGAGTGACTGTGTGTGTGTTAGTTAATGAATGCATATCTACAGAGAGGGAGAGGGTGTTTGATTTGCCTCCGCTCTGTTTGAGAGGGGATTAGGGTTAGCTGACAGGCAGGCGCTAAAGAAAGACAGAGAGAGACAGAGCACCATTAATTAAACACACACGCACGCACGCACGCACGCACATGCGTACACATGCACCTCCACATGCGCACACATACCTCCACCTACAAACACATCCTCACAAACACACACACACACTCCCTCACACCCCTCGACCTCTCCGGGGAGATCCCTCTATACACCCACCCACCGCACAGCAGTGCTGTGCTAGACGCGTGGCCCAGAATGCCCGCGTGCTGCCTGCCCCCCCACCCCACGCCCGCATGTTGCCTGCTCCACCCACCACGCCCTGCCTGCTCCACCCTCCACAACCACCCAGTGAGCCGACAGCTGCACCACTCACCGAGCCTCATCGCCCATGCTGCTGTGGTCCATGGGAGCCATGAAATTCACCAACTTACTGTGAATGTGGAACCTGCCGGAAACACACACACACACACACACACACACACACACACACACAGCGTTAAACCTTGGCAGACCTGAAAACCAAAACAAGCCAGATTAAATGGCGTTAGAAATTCGAACATGCCGTGGGAAGAGACAGAAACTAGCGGCTGAAGTACAAGACAGTCCAGCGTTCCATCGTGAGGATGGGCGTTACTACGGCACCGGAGACCAGCCCAGAGCAGCGCGGCCGCATCAGACACGCCGCGGTTTGTTTGTTACTGGGCAGAACCGTGGGATCAGACGCAGCTGCAGCACGACCTGCACTCAACTCTCTCTGTGCAGGCAGCTAAACGGATTCGAGTGAAGACTGGAACGGGTGATGTTTTATTGGCACTCTGAATGATTATTGCATTCAGTGTCAAAGGGTCATTCACAATCATTAGACAAAGTATCCTGCACACATTTGAATAAATGAGTGAGTGAAAGAGTAAATGAGTAAGTGAGGGAAGAACGGAGTGGCGTACCTGACTTTTCGGCCTTTGCTGGCTTTGGTGTCAACCTTCTTTTTTATCTTACTGCGAAGCTTCTGGATAGCCAGCCACTGTCTATGGAGAGAGAGAGAGTGTATGTAAGTGGTGATACAGCAACCACAGAGTGCGCGCACACACACACACACACACACACACACACCTGCCCATGGCTACTTGGTCATTGGGGTCTGCCGCACTCGTCTTGCGTTCGATTAGTTCCCGGAGGAGCTGCGGGGAGAAAACGAGTGGAGAAGAGAGGATGGAGGCATGTTTAGTTTCTGTACACGGGCACGCTAGCTTTTCATCTGGCCGCACGGGGAGCAGAGGTGCTGCTTGGATCTCCCGCCCCTGGGCTGGCCCTGCCGTAGCCTGCACCCTCTGCCCCCACCAGGTTTACATGATTTTTACAACAAAAAAAGGTCATATACGCTTTTTTTTTTTGTTGTTGTTGTTGCAAGGACAAAAAGTGCAAAAGAAAGTTTATAAATACTTAGACACCCCCCACGCCTGGGATGTCACTGTTCATCGTGATGTCGTAGGCATCATATGCCAGTTATGGAGACATCTCTACTGTAAACCTTAATCAAGATACACAGGAAAACAAAACGTCTAGGACTTAATAGCAGCCAAGGGCCATCTAGGCTTCTCCTCCTACCTGGTGGTAGAAGTCGTCATCATCGAAGATCTCCTCATCCAGATCTTTGAGGTGCACATTAGCTTTGAGGGCCAAGTCTGCTGCCTATATGAGACAAAAGGCACAACATGAACGACAGATATACACATTTAACTGATCTAGTACACATATTGTGTGTTAATGTAGATAACAATATTAGGAGGTAATATGCCAATCATGCTGACTGGTCCCTACAATTAATATATCATCATCTCATTTGCATAAGTCCAATCAGTTTCATTTATTATGAATGCATTTGGCATTTTAAGGATCCTTTAAGGGACTCATTGCTACTGAGGCAGAGAATGCCCCCACAACAAAAAGCCACGATGACATTATCTCCATCGCCGAAAGAGCGCCGGGGCCGTGACACGCCGACACGCTGAAGAAGACTGCGTGATTAGTGAAGGTCAGCTGGCGTGGGAGCGTGCATGCACTTATCCGCCAGGGGATGTGGACGCCGGTGAGCCAGGCTGACTTTGAAGAGGAACTCCACCTGAAGCCCAGATCTGAGGAAATGTGGGACCGCTAGGCTGTGGGTGTGAGCAGTGTGTGAGCGCCTGCGTTTTCCAGGCGGGGTCTTGCCTCAGGGTCTGTGGGGGCGCTGAGGACAGCCTGTGCTTTTCCCAGAACTCTGTAGTCAGAGCGGCGTGTCTGCGTGCGCCTCAGTAAACGCTCCTTATCCGCCAGCACCTGCTGTACTTGCGTCAGGATATTCCTGTCAAACGCCCCAAAGCCCTGTGTGTGTGTGTGTGTGTGTGTGTGTGTGTGTGTGTGTGTGTGTGTGGAGAGAAACACGGGGGAAGAAAAAAAGAACAGAAGGGTATGAAAAAACACACACCTCGGTATACTTCAGTTGTTACCAAGCAGATGAGAGACAGCAGGGCATGTGGAATGATAGGTGCGGGGCTGCCGTTACCTTGGCTTTTCCTGTGGTGAGCCGCGTCTTGTCGTACCATTTCTGCAGGGTGTCATCGCAGTACGGCTGGAAGGCTGCAAAGCGCTTGGCCATGAAGTCCGGATATTCCGCCACGTCCAGCTTCCGTTTGGGGGGTCCGCTCGGAGCCGCGGCCGTGTCTTGACCGTCGTCATCCTCGATCGGTTCGTCACTGCTATTAACCTCCTCGTCATCTTTGGCCTTTCTGCATGAGGAACGTTTTTCGAATGATGTACTGAACTATGCTTAGCAGCTGCACAGAACTCCTGTTATACGTGCTGAGATTAATCAATAGTTAACAGCACCTTTTATCAGGCAGAAATATTTATGGGGTTATAAACACTTTTATTTAGGAAAACAGCAGAACTCAATTACTGCCTGTGTTCTACCATCAAGAAAAACCTACAGCGAGCTGAGGTGGGTGGGGCCAGCATGGTGGGGGTGGGGTACCTGTGGCCTGGCCAGTTCTTGCCCTGCGCGATGCCTCTGGTGTCGGGGCTCTGATACAGCAGCAGGTCCTGGAGCTCCAGCAGGGAGCGCTGCAGCGCCTTCAGGGCCTTGTGACCTGAAGGAGATGGGGATGGACAAGAGGCTAAAGACGTTCGCCTGCACACTCGCAGCCGAGATCACGTACGGAGGGGTCTGGGGTTGGGGTGGGGGGTGGTAAAGAAATATTCGAGCCTATCTAGCAAGCCTCCCTCTGTGGCCATGAAGTGACAATTCATCCCCCTCAGCCACGCCTCGAAGATCTGCACAAACAAACCTGCCACACAGGCTTTCGCTTGTCCATATGCCAGTGGTTATTAATTCACATCTTAAATCCAGAGGAAAAAAAGAAAAAAAAATCCTGTAATCCATTATTATGGAGGGAGAGAGAAAGAGGGGGAGAAGGGGGGGGGGGGGGGGGGCTCGCACAGATCCCATCATCTTCAGCGCTAATCAAAAGTACACGGAGCCCGGCAAAAGCCGCCGCCCTCTCTCCCATAGCGATGTGCTGCTCACAATTCAGGAGGACGGCCCCGCATCAATCATTCGCCAGCGCGAAGAGTCAGGCAATAAATATGCAAATGAGAAGCAGGCGCTTTCGGAAAGCAGGGCGCTGTGCTAAGAAAGGAGGCATACAAATGTATTAATTGCCCATAGCCAAAAGAATCCTGTGAGTGAGGCCTCTGATCGTAAAGGTAACAGGGGGGCTTTTGGGGCTCCTGAAACCCACCGGTCCCGGACTGAGAGTACCGCAAGATGACAGTGAGCAATCGCATCTGGAGACCCTGCGGCGGTTTCCTCTCCATTACTCCGGAGAGCTGGATTCAAAAACAAGGCAAAAATTACTGTGCTGACATTGCAGACACCAAAAAATGTTTATGCAATTTATACAGGTGAAACACATGCCACTGAGCGTCTCGTTACAGTGGCGCCTGTCAAGGGCTGGGATATATTAGGCAGCAAGTGGACAGTCAGTTCTTGAAGTTGATGATTTGAAAGCAGGAAAAACGGCATGCCTAAGATCTGAGTGACTCTGACAAGGGCCATGATGGCTAGACGAGTGGTTCACAGCATCTCTAGACCGTCAGGGGTTGTGCATGCAGTGGTTAGTACCTACCAAAATCGCCCCGAGGAAGGACAACGGATAGACAAGCAACAGGGTCACGGGTGCCCAAGGCTCAACGATACCCATGTGAAATGAAGGCTAATCCATCTGGCCTGATCCCACAGAAGAGCTACTGTAGCACAGACTGCTAAAATGCTTTGATAGAAGATGCCAGAACACAGCGCATGGGATCTTGCTGTGTACGGGGCTGTGTAGCCACAGACTGGTCAGAAGGCCCATGCTAACTCCTGTCCGCTGCCAAATTGCTTACAATGGCTACGGGAGCAGCAGAACTGGATCATGCATCAAGGATAGCACATGGACTAGTTTGATCTATCACATTTTCTTTCACATCATGAGGACAAACTGCTCAGGAATGGTTTGATGAACATAAAGAGTTCACAGTGTTTACTAAAAAACAATTATCAGGAGGACGGGTACCATGTGTTGCAAGTCTGGTAATAATAAATAGGTCCAATAATACTTTACCACAAAAGGGAAGTAGTCAAGAAGGGAGCAAATCTGATTGGCTGTGAGTGCCACACATGAAAGAAAAAAGGCAGTAAATTCCACCTCAACATCTGACATGACCATTTGATTTGCTAAGGGAAAAATATACCATCATCATCATCTCCGTGGATCACAGTCACGCTTTCCCAAAATTCACTGTCCAGATATTGTCACCTGGGGACCACAGCTAATCACTGGGTACCTAACTCTGTTTTGAAAATATATTTTATACACTACACAGCTTATAGCCAAGATACTGGCTACTACTGACATCTTTTTCCATATTAGTCCAACTTGCAGTACTGTAAGCAATCAAAGAGAAAGCAAATCTAACAAGAAAATGGCCTAAAGTTTCACGCTTTCATAAGCTGAAACATCCATTCCACTCACTGTTCTGTAATGCTCCGGCATACTCTGGCCCACCCTTGCTCTTGAACTCTGGGAAGGTGTCTGGCTGTGGAAGCTGATTGGCCATCAGAAGGGCTTTCTGCATTTTGATTCGTCCTTCAAGTAACAGGTCCCAAAGAGCTGTAAAGGGATGAGCAAGAACACATTAAAAAAACACTAGCCTCCTGACAGACAGCGATATAGTTGTTAAAAAGACAGGACAAAAACAAAGTGTAATTTTTGCTAACAGGGAGCAGAATACATTTATTTAATTGTTTAAAGCACAATAAGTTGCTTTAGACACATACCAAGCTGATTTCTCACTGCTTCCCCCTTTTTCACCTCTTCATCCACTTTCTCCTTTGAAAATGTCATCAAAGCTCCAGAGTCGTCTTCATCCACCTCACCCTCAGTGCCATTTTCCTCTTCTGAGCCTTCTTCACTGTCTCCTTCTTCATCCGTGTCACCGTTCTCCTCATCCTCACTCTCTCCCAGGTCATCCATGCCTTCAGTGAGTTTGTGGAAGTCCGTTACTTTAGGGAGGATCATGTCACTTGCTTTCATTTTGGAGACTGAGTGAGATATTTGTGAAATGTCATCGCTGTTAAGGTCTTCCTCCTCTTCCCCACTATTATCATCACCTTCATCTTCTTCCTCATCTCCCACTTCTTTATTCACATCTCCATTATTACTATCTTCTTCCTCATCACCCTCATCATCTTCCTCAGCTGTAACATCAGTCAAGCAATCATTTCAGAAAAAAAAAGAATAAAATCAATCAGGAATCAATTTTCCAAATATTAGGAGACATGATCATCAGTGTTTTACATACAGGAAGCGTCCATTTCTTTCCGTAGATCTCTGCGCGACGTCCGCTGGCCACGATAGCGCGTGTCCGTGTCCTCCAGTAAAGCTGTGGTGCGCTTCCGCAGACCAGCGCACGGCAGGTCCTCTTCTTCATCGTCTTCGTCAAAACGGTCTATGACTCTAGCTTTGGTCTCTACAAAGGCAGAAGCGGTACGGCATCAGTGCATTACATGCCACAACCATAACGAATCAGTCACCGTGAAGAAACAAAGCCTATATACACAGTTAGCAGTTTCGATGTCTAACCGGTTACTCCAGAAATCATCGCACAGCGATTGTGTTTTCAAGCGAGCAGGAATAAGTTCGACTTTTAACTTATGATACTTAACGCTAGCCACAGCTAGGTATTAAAGCTGTTAGCGAGATGGTGTAACTAATCCTTGTGGTATAAAACAGAAATAGATCATTACACATAAAAGCGAACATAGCTACAGACCTTGAAATGTGTTACATGCTGACAAACAATCTTTAGATATCTAGCCATGCCTCTTAAACATCGCTGAAGTTATCGACTAATGTTGGCTTCGTGTTCCCAGGGTGAAGGCATGCCGGCTATGCAGTTTATATCTAAATAGTATGCTTCGTTTAGCCACAACACAACTGCCATTAAAGTGGCAGACAATGATACCTTCATCTTGGTCGTCCTCAGGATCTACGAAATTTGGCAAGGGATTCAACAAATCGGAAAGCTGCTGCGATATCGAAGCAGACATGTTTCTCCCCACGCTGTCCGAGCGCTCTCGCTACGTCATCTACGTGCGACCTGGCGCTCAGACACGCGGAATGTTGCACGATGTAGGCGATGAGTTTAACTGGGAACTAGATGTAGGAGATGAGTTTAACTGGGTAGTAGATGTAGGAGATGAGTTTAACTGGGCAGTAGATGTAGGAGATGAGTTTAACTGGGTAGTAGATGTAGGAGATGAGTTTAACTGGGCAGTAGATGTAGGAGATGAGTTTAACTGGGTAGTAGATGTAGGAGATGAGTTTAACTGGGCAGTAGATGTAAGAGATGGGCTTAACTGGGCAGTAGATGTAGGAGATGGGGCTTAACTGGGCAGTAGATGTAGGAGATGAGTTTAACTGGGTAGTAGATGTAGGAGATGAGTTTAACTGGGCAGTAGATGTAAGAGATGGGCTTAACTGGGCAGTAGATGTAGGAGATGGGGCTTAACTGGGCAGTAGATGTAGGAGATGGGGCTTAACTGGGCAGTAGATGTAGGAGATGGGGCTTAACTGGGCAGTAGTCTCAGGTGAAAGGTGCTTGTCCGTTCATTTTGGAGACTAAGAACATGAACAAAACATGACTCCATTTAGTCGAACAGAAACAAAAACACATTTGCATGTGCAATAGTCTTGGTTGAGTCCGTTGACAGAGATACCAAAGAAAATCATCATCGCCTAGGTTTAGCTAAAAGCAAGATGGATGGAGAAAACTTATTCAAACATATTGCAATTTAATAGCTCCTTTTTATTTCCAATTACTGAAAAGATTCAGATTTTGAATTCAGTAAATGACTTATTATGCATATGACTACATAACACGTGGGTATTGGACGTGAGCACTGATTTTGATATCCTCTTGAAGGCCTACGTGTAGTAAATAGCTAATAGTTAATCAAATAATTACCCCAAAAATCTGAGTGCATTATCTAGCGTTTAGACATTCTAGTGAAAATTTTGAAGATTTGAAAAGAGTTGAACTAAAATAAAGAATTGAATGGCTGCGAGTTAAAATAAACTTCCGTACACCAAAATACATCACGTGGGTGCAGAATAGGCTGCTTTTATTAGAAATGTAGTTATGTTCAAAAATGTTTAATAGAATTCTGGATATTTGTATTTCTTAGAGATGTAAATAATATGTAAACATATTTAAATGAATATTTACTGCATTCATGGTACCAATTTCAAACACTTAAACTCATGCACACTTCTGTTTTCATTTTCTTTATTCTTTGTGCAAACACAATATCATACAAATTAGTACAACAGATCACAACTAAAAAGAATGAATACAAAAGTTTGGTTGTTTGCTTCAGGGCAGGGAAAATAACACTTTCTGTATCTGCACCGTGTTTTTTTGTTTTTTGTTTAATAATACTGATATCCAAACCCCTGAAGGAAATAGTCGTAAACAACTGACTGCTCTTTGTTCACTACAGATCACTGCTGGGAAACTTTCAGTATGTAGCCTACAAACACAAAATTCAAGTTAGTGTCTTATTTCAAATAAAGGGTTAAGTACTATATTTTAAGTTTCCCTTTGGAAGGCAAACTATGAGACTCAGTGGGGAGAGGTTTCTGCACACTCCAGTGAGTATGAGGGATTTCATTTAAGTGTCTATATGACAAGGCCTTAAGATGCAAAGAAGTTCAAGACGGTTGATTATGATACGTAGAAAAAACTGATACATTATAAACATAAAGACAGTTAGCGATTACTCCAGAGAGCTGTTGAGAATATTCCCCATCTACTACATGCCTCGACAATCAATACCACTGGCATAAGTCAATCATAGCATGTTTTTGACATTCATTTCTTAATTACACAAATATAAATTAGCAGTAAACCAATGAAAGTAGTGGATACATGGCCAGCTTGTATTTGTTGACATAAATAGATACATTAAATAAATAGATTCAAAAAGGAATAAATAAATAGATAAATACATAGATAGATTAACTCATTGAAATATCCATATTAAGACCACAACCGAAAAGGGTTCATTTCCAGGCTGTCTTAAACCTGAGTCTGTTGGGTGGCAGCTCGTGGCCTGGCTGTCCTCGTGCAAATGCCCGGGCTACCACATGGATGTCCTCCTGCAATCGCCCGGGCTACAGCACGGCTGTCCTCGTGTACACACCTGGGCTACCACACGGCTGTCCTCGTGTCAATGCCCTGGCTACCACAGGGCTGTCCTCGTGCAATCGCTGGGCTACCACACAGCCCCTTCGCTCATTTCTGAGGACGGCTGTGAGAGCTGGCTGCTATAGCCATTGCCACCGAGGGCGTTCACGGAGGTGAAGGGGCCCATCGGGCCAACCATGTCCGCAGAGATGCCATGAACGGAGGCAGGGGCACCAGGCTCCGGGCTGGGGGTGTCACCTGGACGCTGGGATACCATTTCCCCGAAGCACTGGCCCTCGCTGGAGGGATGGTGTGCCGTATGATGATGGTCCATGCTCCCCAGAGGGGTGCCCGCCGGCCCAGAGGAGGACACATAGCCCAGGTCCCCAGGAGTCTGGGCCTGGGAGGATGGAGGGCCCTGGGGGAAGTAGTCATAGTTGCTTCCTGGTCCATAGAATTCACCTTGATAATCTAGAGATATGGAGACAGTTGTGGTTGAAGATAAGGTATCAAGATGTACTTTTGACTTGGCATAAATGTAGCCCACAAAATATATTTGTTGTAGCTAAAGTTCTTTGATTGCTGATGATTGCATTTCAATAAAACATAAACATTCTAAATATTTAGAAAATAGAAAATCTGCTTAAAAAAGGTAAGTGTGTGTGTGTGTGTGTGTGTGTGTGCATATATATATATATATATATATATATATATATATATATATATATATATATATATATATATATATATATATATATATATATAACAACTTTAAGAAATCGCTTTAATAGCCTTAAGAATTATGGACCTTTAGAATTATGCGACAAAAGTAATACGACAAAAATAATAATCAATAAAAATCGAAATAGGCCTATTTATTTAATTTGAAAACAAAATGAGTATGAAAGCAATAATTAGTGTTCCTTAACTTAAAATATCTCACAGCACAAATGTAATTTGGAAATGACGCTAATATTAAATTAATGCATTAGGCCTAATTAGTTTAACAAAGGCCGCTGCTTGAACCGATGACGCATATATTATTCAGTGCACTTATTTCCTCCTTATGGACAGTGTAATCAAACATTAGCTCACCTCCGTAATAGGAAAAGTGGCCGTTTGCCATTAATTCTCCAGGCTCCATGCGATCCCCCAGCGCCCTCATTCTTCTCGGACTGCGGAAAAACACGTGCCTTCTGGCCCCTAAAGCGCTCAGCTGTTTCATTCGCCTTTCCTTAGAGCGCCGATTCTGGAACCACACCTGATCAGAAGAAACGATAAATAAAAATAAACCAACCAAATGAGAACTCACAAATTTGAAAGCAAATAAATTAACCCCATCGTCTAATTAGCTTCTATGGTATTATGAGTTAGACGAATCCATTTATTTGACGAATAGACATACTTTCTTCCTTTACGTTACTGCTGGAAATAGTGGTTGGTAGCCTAAATTATAAACAAGATTTTTACAGTTTTTTTCAAAATCGAGATTTGTCTTTGCATTTTAGGAAGAAAAAAACTGGATGTAGGCATTGTTTGTTCTTTTAGGCCGGAGTAAAGCAGTTTTGGGAGCTAGAGAAGGGAACCTTCACTGCTCCCTTAAACTGACCCTAATAATATTTAAATGTCGCATTCGCTATAGCCATGGGTCATCTTGTTTTTGCCTTTTTTCCCCAGGCAGTACTATTGATATTATTAAATCATTGTATTGTGTATGAGTTCTCACATTGGAATAAAGTGGCGAATTTATTGGCGACTAAAAGCAATTCCGAGATGCTATTTAAGATATTCATCTCACGTGACGTTCCAGTGAATATAATATACCTAATCAGCGTCTCATAAATCGAGACTATGAAAATCATTTTGAAACCAGATAGTCCAAATAGCGGTAATTCCTCAACAGTTTTTTTAATGGAAGGGTGTTTTCATTCCTTTCAAATTACGAATCGTCTGCGTAAATTTGACCTGCCTGAATGACCCGCATATTGAGGCCTGTTTCCTGCGCGAGTTGTTCTCGTATGTGTCTCGTGGGCTTCGGGGTCGCAGCAAAAGCTGCCTTGAGCGTCTCCAGTTGCTTTGCTTTAATCGTGGTTCGTGGACCGCGACGCTTGGCCCCCAAATTCTGCTCGTCGTTTTCGTTGCCGCAAGTCTCTTTATCGGAGAGGTGGCCCGTTTCAGAATCCTTACAGTCTTCATGGGGGTCTTGAGAATCTGGAGATAAGCTCGGGTCACTGCACGTTGTTACTGTTAAATAGAACATTTTAAAAAGCATTAAAAAAAATGAAAGTCAATAGTATTTCGATAGCGTATTTCAATATTTATATTATTAACAAAAATTAAATTTTGCCAACAATAAGTGTTAACATTAATTTAATTAAAAAGTGCTAATAAATTTGGTGGTCCGAAAGTGCTTTTAAAGTTGTACAGAAATAAACTAATATACCTTACTGGCAAAAAAACGTTTCGATTTGCTTAAAAAAGACTAAAGCTAAAACTTGCTATATATGCATTGTAATGCCACAGTCTACGCACTTGAGAGAAGGTTCGTGTCTTTCCCGTTGTTGTTGCTCAGGTAATCCTCTTTGCAAACGAATTTATACTCATCCAGTATGTAGAGTTCTTCGCCGGTGGACAGTTGCTTGTTACACATGATACATGTGAAACAGTTCAGGTGAAAGACTTTACTTCTTGCTTTGCGAACTAGATCGTTTGGGGAGATGACTTGAGCGCAGCCTCCGCACTTGGTGCCATACCGTCTGCACAAGGAATGAATTAAATTGTCGTTATCAGTATCTTACTGTCGAATGACTATAAGTACAAGAAAAATTTTAATTGACATAACTTGCACTAAACATTATGATGTTTCACTGATCAGTTACTATGTCGTTTTAAAAACCTACACTTACAGAAAAACGATTTTCTTGAACTGATGTCTTCAGTAAACCCGGCTTATTTTTATCAGTTTATAAATTCACATTCGTTTTGATTCTATGTAGTTTTAAATTCGCAGAAGAGTGCACGGGATATAGGCCTAACACTTTGAGTTAATGTATTTACCCATTTATTGAATTACACTCATTTTTATTTGCCTTGGCCTATGACTAAAATGTAGCCCCAGTTTATTTACAAATATTCATAATATATTGAGACCTATTTAATGAGACATATTTATTGTCATTTGGGTATCCGGAAAATTCCCTATTGTTCTTAAGGATTTACCTAAAAAATCCTTTAAAATACACACCCCAAAGCGCACTTAGTATTTATTTTTTATTTAGAACAAATGCGTGTGGACTGGATGTCTGCGATTGCACTGTCTGCGGGATTCCTCTTCAAGCTGATTTATAATTCTAATCCACTTATCACAGTTTCCCTCGCGCTTTGGCAAACAAATGCGTGTGAGCGGGGAGATTGAGTCGAGGCGGGGGAATCTCCCGCCAGGTATCGCCGTAAGTCTCATCCCGGGGTCTGCCTGACAGTCATACCTTGTAAACAAAGAGAAAGCTATTCCGCTAATGCCTCGGAACAAGTTGATAAGTCTTTTAAATAATATCATCTTATTGCACACGCTAATGAAAAATACATTTGTACCGTAGCTTTTAATTCAGCGCAGGATGTCTTCTGAATAAACTAGTCTACATGTTCATATGACGACTGATAAAAAGAACCGGACCTGCTTTTAGATTGTACGCCGTTATTATTTTGTGTGCTTGTCTGTTTATTCGTTACAGCATTAAAACATCATTTTAATTCACACAGACGAATTAAAATGTTCGCATGTGTTTGGGAGCGTTACTCCCTCTCAAAGTTTGAAAGCTTACCTTAAAAAGTCTGTTTTGCAATACAGTCTTCCCTCTCTGGAAAAACACTTTTCTGTTAAATTGCATTTACAGTCACAGCACTGAACGCATTTGGCATGCCACGCTCTATCCAACACGTTAAGAAGAAAGCGGTCCAGTATAGGCCTGTCGCATCCAGCACAGTGGATCATTTTAAACCCGAGGCACCACGTCGACGTCCTTGCAGAGAGGCAAATAACTGCTTTAATGCGTAGAAAAAATGGTTCGCAGTCTAATTGTTCGATTCTTCAGTCCAGGGAAGTCAGGTGTCCTCGAGAAGCACGAGAGTCGAATCCGTCGTAGCATTCCAAGTCCTCTTCCATCAAAATGAATTTGCAAACACCGCCGACGTAAAACTGTTCCGATTAGACAGACTGATACAAAACATACTGGTCGTAAGAAAATGTAAAATAATAAACATATTTATATAGTTTTGTATGTTTGCTATTCTTCAGATTCTCTATTTGTAATTTATCTTGAATTACAAAAATCGCTTTGAGTTGAAGAGGTCGCACCAAATCTCCAAAATACAAAATGCAAATGTGAAATGAACGTGCTCAACTCTAGGCGTACTTTGGTGGATGGCAAAGTGACAGCCGATCATTTCAACCAAAACCACTGAATATTCCCGGGTCATGAAACCTATAACATTTCTTCAGCTGACTTATAAGTATAACATACGCCACAGTCCGTGGCCAAGCGTCAATAACTGGCACGCGTTGGTTAGCGGGTGAGGTGCCACAATCCCTATCCCCTCGACGAAATGACGTCATGCTGGATCAGAACCAATCAGTGTTGAGTCCTCCAGACGACAACGTTATCCCTTTGGCGTTACCTTTTAGTAGCCTACGTTCAGGAGTTACGGGAAGAGGCTGGGCTCATTATATGTTGCTTGTTTTAGGATCGTCCTTTTCAGTTCATTTTGATCTGTGCCACTGTGATTAAACTAATCTTATTTTGAAAAAACGGATATGTAGAGATAAATGTTAAAAAATCCATGAACAAAAATACGGCGTTTCCTGGAAAGCTGGCGATCGAAGAGGTGGCTGTTTAGGCTATTAAATGATTTGCACCGGCTGGCATCTATCGGGTTCTATTATTCTGTTGGTAACGGTGATCCACTACTTTTAGTCGGAAGACAATATATATTTTAGTCGCATTCGCCTTTAACACGTTATAAATTATACAACTTTTTTAGGGTCTATAAAAGCGAGCTATATTAGGACCAAATGACCAAATAAGCAGAAAATATGCTTACGTCGGACAAAAGAGAGTGCTGTTAATACACTAAAGCTTAATGGTTTATTACTTAGGCTTCATTTAAGAATTAATGGTTAGACACATTTGAGAACGAGAAGAAGACGTATTTTATCATACATATATTTTCATGTAAACATTAGGATTTGGCCTACTGCACAATCAACTGCATTTTTTTTTACCTTAATACACTCAAAATTATATATAAGATTATTATTTTCATAGCTGAAATATGTTTTATGTAAGTAGAATAAGAGAGAAATGAAAGGTGCAGAATATGCCAGTAAAGCGATCAAGAAAGTGTGTTCCCTTTGCATATTAATTTAACCCAGTCGATCTTAAAGGATATTCTAAATTATGACATGGGCTACGCTCATCTCGTGGGAAAAGTAAAGTGCGATAGTTTCCACGGCAGATGAACGCCTCAGCGCGATTATTCCACACTACGGGAGGGAGAGCAAGTATCACTAATGATTGTAATATAGTCTGGTGATAGACACTCCCCGGCCGGGCGATGTTATCGCGCAATAGGCAGCGCACAGGGATAAATCTGCGGTGCTGGGAACAGCGAGATAGCGAATTTTCTGCGCCACAGAATAGGAAACCTACAACTGGCATCGGCCCTGTTTGTCGCAGATATGACAAACCAAGGGTTAGGAACCTCAACCACATTAAAATAGCTCATTCGTGTTACAAAAACAGTCAAACAATGGCAATTTAGACTGCTCATATGTGCTTAACGTTCGGGAAATTAAAGCACTCAGAGACGTAAAAAATATTTTTATCAGAACAGCCTTTTGAACAGGAGTTCTGAACTTAATTTATGAAGGATTGTAAGTTTAATTTAAATACACAAATATGTCTCTAATATGAGTGAGATCTACTACAGAATACTAATTTATTATTTACTAAAAAACCTAAGATTTCTCTTGCAGTGTTGTAATGAACATACGGGTGTCACGGCACACAAATGCGTCTAGCAAAAACTATTCAGTTCTAAACATGTTTGCATAGCACAGAGATTTCACATAAGATATTATAATGGACAAAAAAAAAAGAGTTCACGAGTGGGGCACACGGTGTGAAATATTAGTTTGCCAATCTGGTCCACTTTGGCTTCATCGCAGCGCCGAAGGACGTAGTTCATTTTATAGCCCATAGATCAGGTGAAAGGCGACGCTGTATTTTCGCCCGGAGAGTGATGGCTCACCCGCGCCAGTCACGCGCTTTTATGTTCGCGGTCCGTGGACCGGATGAAATGTACGGCTAATGCGTAAGCAGGGCTCGCGGTTGGGCTGTGGAGCACGTAGACATACAAAGAGACAGAGAATACAACACGGATGGTGGCACTTCATTATGTCTTTTGCGCTTGAGTGGATGTAAATAAATGGTGTGAGTTACAATCTCGCTCTCGCTCACTCACTCACTCACACACACACACACACACACACAGGCGCGCGCGCTCTCTTTGCAGAGGCCTAGCGCACTAAAACCCGAGTTGGCTACTGTCTCCTCATGCTTTTGTTTCTCACCGACTGTTACTGCTAAATATGTATTTATTCCAGCCATACACCTAACATCTGATTCCACTTCAAAGCATCCTTGTTAGGACGGAAGACTCATTAGCAAGGTCACGCAGCCTAGCTAGCTTCGACAGACACCGCGACCCTCCTTGCGGATTTCCCATATACATTACTCGTACATACATCGCTCAGTTCTGCAAATGCGTTATGTCGTGCTGTGCCCGCGCAGCGCTTATTCAGCGGGCAGTAATCAAACGGAAGCTTCCTACTGTTTGTTTTTGGATCTCCCTTCAGCTCATTAACACGTGTTAATTGCTGCTAATTGGTCTTAACGAGATGAGATGAGAACCCAGCGGGACCGATCTCATTTGTGGAAAACACAATTGATTATCATTTGCCAAATAAACCATTCAGCATTGGGTGGGCGTGTGTGTGCATGTGTAATTTGGTTTAAGGTCTAATTAATAGACAGTCCATTGTCCACAATTACTTTTGTGATGAGTCATACACCTCCAAATGCATATTTAAATTAGGTACTGTTCCATATAACTAGTTTTCTGCATGTCAGCTATATGGTATTACTATGATCATAGGTTAGATTTACTGTTATAAGGTTTGTAAACGTGGCAGTGAGTGAATTAATGCGTGGCAGTGAGTGAATTAGAGAGACAGAGAAAGAGAGAGACACACAACTATGTGTCAAGTAAGCCCTGAAGAATACCACGGAACCTTTGAGGAAGAGGAGACTGAAGAGCACAAGAGGATGAAGGTGTTCGGTTCTAGCCTCAGGCATCAAACAAGCATCCATCACTCTCTTACCACGTCTTGTTCGAGTGGCTGCTTGTTAGTCAGCTCAGGGTCTGTCTAAGGGCAAACAACCCCCACCATCTTCTGCAGGGCAGCTGGAACACTGATGCCGCCGATGGTCGCTCTTTTCAGGACTGCTCCCACACTGTGTTTTTGAGCCAAAATGTTGTGGTTATTTCCAGAGCAAACCTCTGCAGGGTGAAATGGAGTGAATGCAGCTCGCGTTTGCCCACCTGTTCCCGCACTACGCTCTCTCCGCAGGAGAGAAGAATTGCAGGAAGACCCCAGATAACTGTGAGCTTCAGCACTGCTTTCATACTTAAATGCACTTTAGTATTTCAGTATTTAGTATCTCCTGGTTTGGAATTCTCAACATCTTCATGTGTTGTCCCGCCATGTGGGGGAGAGGGGGGCGTGGCCATGCGAGTGGGGGCGTGGCCATGTTAAGGGCGGGAGACTCAGCCGGAACGTCCATTGTCAGGCTCCCTCTCGGGCTGCCTTCAGGCCACTCACGGCCCACACCTCGTTCGTCACGTGCCCACGGTCAGCGCCGCATCTTAAGGTCCGTTCGGCGGCAGCTTGTGCCAGCGCTTGTGCACCATTCTGGAGCTCTGTGTTGCCAACCAGCAAGCGGTGAGAGCAGGAACGGGAACTGGAATTCCGGCGGAAACAAAAGAACAAACAAACCAAAACCTCTTTACGGAACAATCCCACTGAGCCCAGGCCCGCCTCAGTTCAGTGACAGGAGTGAGGGAGTGAAAGCGAATGAAAGAGAGACAGATAGAGGGAGAGAGAAAGGAGAGAGAGAGAGATCCCGAGGGAGCTAGCGCCTAGAGCATGTTGATGATGGAGATTGATGCATGCAGAGTTGCAGGCGGGCCAGACACAGGGTGAAATTAAAAGCCTATTTTGTCGCGTTGTAAAAGAACAGAATGGTGCAGGAGGAGGTGCACCCCTCGTATCCACCCCCCATCCCACCCCTCTGCCCCCCATGTACCTCTTTAGTGTCATCAAACCTTCAGGGACAAGAGCCGTTACATGCCTTTCACTCTCTCTCTCTCTCTCTCTCTCTCTCTCTCTCTCTCTCTCTCACTCTCGCTCACACTCTCTCTATCCGCATGGTCACACACACATTGTGAGGTAGTATGAAAAAAATGCTGCCAAATGAACACTATCACAAAGCTAATTCACCTTCCACATTAAAGAGTGAGAGAGAGAAAGAGAGAGTAAACATAATCAGTATACTAACATATTTTGACAGAAACAAGGAAGCTGCTCAACAACCAATCGCACCAACGAATCATGAGCCATCTCAGACACTGGCCTCTACACCCATTTCACATCCACCCCTTGAAGCCCGCAGAGAGTGTGGTAGCAGACGTGGCCTCCTCTGACTGTGACTGGCTAGTCTCTAACTACACTCTACTTATTGGGACATAATTTGCAGATCATTTATTCTCAATCTGAATTTAATTGACCGGGAGGCCTGAGTGTGGACCTGGGACCCTGGAGCAGAGCCCTGCCTCCGAGCAGTTGGCGAAGAATGGGAACAGACTGGCAGACTGTGCGGAGGAGGGGCACCAGAGACACACACGTGCACATGTGTGTGCGCACCCACACATACACACGTGCATGGATACGGAGGTCAGACCTTTGTGAAGCAGGGAGTGGCGGCCAGCTGAGTTGCTTTGTGTAAGGCTAACAGTCATCACAAGTGCATCTGTGTGTGTGTGTGTGTTTGTGTGTGTGTGTGTGTGTGTATGTGTGTGTGAGCTCAAAGATGCATGTGCCTCAGGCTACACACCCCCACTTTACCTACCGAACCTTTACACACCCTCCCCGTTACTCGTCACTCATCAATTCCCCATCCATAAAGGCAATGGAACATAAACGGCATTCAGAGTTGTACTCAGACCAGATCAGAGCCACCACTGTCCAGCTCCCACCTCCCACAGCCAGGAGCAGCAGCAGCGATAAGAGCCATTCACCGAGGGGTCGTGACCTCCATGGCAGAGATAGCCCCTGCCCTTTCTCTTTCTCTCTCTTCTGCCATCCCCCACTATCCCAGTGTGGAGAGCAGGTGAGAGAGAGTGACCGAGGAATCAGCCAACCTCATTCCTGCTGTAATGGTCCGTAGCACAGCACATGAAGTCAGAGCGCCGTGGACCTTGGTCAGCCTGCAACCCCCCCCCCAAAAAAAATCCCACATTCTCTGAAGTGCACATACTATACTGTAGGCAGCATCACACAATGAAAACAGTCTTTTGTTGGAGGGGTCAAGTGTATTACAGCTCAACCTCTAGCTCAATCACTTTAGTGATGGGAAGAGCATTAGGATTTATGTGGTAAAAATGGCACAAGACCAAGTTAAAAGTTACGCTTCATTAGCATTTAAGCAATATAATTACTAGCATTATTATTCTAGAATGGAACACAACATATGTTGTGGTGATCTATTAGTAATTGGTGGCTGAAGGCTTTTCAACAGTGTTGGTTGCTTTGACATTTTCAGCATTAGGTACAGGATTTTATGCAGAGTGTCTTCCATATATCAGTATGATGGTTTGTGTGTTCTCTGAGAATCAGTACCATGACCTTGGTGCTGCTAGCACTTTGCTCTACTTGCTTTACCAGGTGATTATTTGATTTTAATGCATAGCAAAATAACTGGAAAATAACATTATACAAAATTGTAGCTGTAATCAGATTAGTCAAAAATAGAGCAAAAAAGCAGCCACTTAAAGGAGGAACTAAGCATCTCCCCTCGCCGCTGGCTGGGGGTTTATCAGCTGGCCCCCACCACTGTCCACTCTCACACCCACAACACGCGACATGTGCCGGGGGCCAACGGTCCGTCGCCCTGGCCCCCAGCAGAGCCCCCAGATGGGGCCCACACAAAGGCTTCCCCTCCGCCCAGACCTTATGCAAGCTGGGCCGTCTCACGCCCGATTAACCCCCAATACCAGTGCCACTATTGATACGGTGGCCCCTGGGGTGGGGGCCACGCAGGCAGTCAGCAGTGGGAGTGAGCAAGGTGGCCCGAAAGCTTCCCCCCTTTTGATCACCCGTCAGGGGTCTGTGAGTCAAGTAAAGTTCTCCAGGGCTTTGGCAGTTCCTCAGGTGCAGTTTGGCAGCCAGCATAAAGGAGACACGTATGTGTTCATTAAAGTGGGCGTTTGCCCAAAACGTGCTCATACAGACGGGCTCATCAGCCGACGTTCTTTGTTATCAATGCTAACTGCCCCTTAACGTTTATTAGCTTCTAGGATGATAGAATGTTAATAAGGAACCTAAGGAAACACTTGCCAATAAGTAACGCCCAGATAGCACATGTTTGTGGTCTGATGTCATAAGAAATGTCAAATGTCACTCATCTACTTAATAGCCCCGGCCAAGTGAGTTCTAACCTGTGAAACAAACGCACAGGGGGGTCTGTAATGATTCGGCTATAAGTTGCAAATAGCATACGTTTATACTGATCAATTGCCATAATAAAGGACTGGTGTTCCTATAAGGAGCCTCCAGTGTTGTGATTCATACTGATGATGGCCTGAAAGTGAGTCGATTGGAGCGTTTCGGGCCACGCTGTCAGTCGATATAATGATCGTATATGCCGTGGCATAAACTCCTGGGCAACCAGGCTTGCCAAATAAGACCGGTCTGTGGCCAGCAAATTGACAGAAAGTGTCGGAAGCAGATAAAATGATGCATTATGTGCAAGGGATATTCATGGGTCTATGTGCATGTGTGTGTGTTTGTGTGTGAGACAGAGAAACTGTAACATAATACTCATGCTGTGATTTATCTGTTTCCCTCACCAGTTTCTACACAGCACTGTTGAACTACCAACGCAGTACATCATATTCTGAATGTGTGTGCACGTGCACGTGTGTGTGTGTGTATCTTTATAATCAATGATGAATGTCACCAGTGTTCCCAGTGAGCGTGCGTGCATGCATGTGCATGCACGTGCATGTGTGTGTGTGTGTGTGTGTGTTTCTGAGCGTGCCTGTGTGTACATGTGTGCCCCTGGGAGATAAGAAGGAAGAGGAACAAAAAACAGAGAGAGTGACAGAGAGAGAGAGGGAAGGAGAGAGAGAGAAGGGGGGAGGGAGTGTGTGAGTGGGAGATCATGTCCATATTATCACCAGCATCCACTGGCATGCTGAAGCCCTACAGCCTCTTATCACTGTCCGCTGGTCTTCCTTTTTGCGCTCTGCCCTGCCACACCTGTCTGCTCTTTAAGATATGCTAATGAGGGGGACGGCATATTCCTGTCAGGTCATTACCATGCATTACCCTCGACTCATCTCTGTGCTAATCCCTCATCTCCATAATCACATTTGGGATGTTTTTCATCCCATGAATGGAGATCCTGGACCTTGGGTAAATATAATCTACACTGATTGAATATCAGAGGGCTGGAATGCGTTAACAGCATACGAACGGATTACGTGGATTATTCCACTCATGAGTTGGACAGGAATTTTGAAAAGATGAATATAAAACCCACAGAAGGCTGCCATAAAATCACAAACTGTACAAATTCAAAGGCTGTGCAATAACAGGTTTTGTTAACTGTTAAAAGTATTATTACATTTACTATTACTACCACCTTTCTATTACTATTACAATTATTATTTTATTCTTCTTAAATCTTGTACTCTATTCCAAAAGGTTTTATCACATTTATGGAACCTAGCAAAGACAGTGTGTCCTTATATTAATAAAAACAAACAAAAAAAACTTTCTGACAGGAGAAAGTGTGTGTATGTGCATTCATGTTTGTGTGTGTGCGCGAAAGAAGGTGCCCACAGAAGATAAGCAAGGCCAAGATGACAGACAAGAGAAAGAAAGAGAGAGAAAGAGAGAGAAAGAGAGAGGGATGGCTTCCATCCCATTATTAAAAAGGACAGAAGGAGAAAGTCTCTATCCATGTTTGAGCTTCACCTCCCCCTGCACATGGTCTCATCATCTGCCCGTCATTCATTTTTTTCTGGTCTGAGCTGGGCACAGGTACAGGGTCAGGGGCACGGCACCCGACAGAATGCATCTATCACCCTGATGGCAAAGTGAGCAGTTCACTGTCTCAACCCTGCAAGGATACCCCTTCCATTCCCCTCATCGACGGCCACTCTCTGACCTCTAACCCCTGCCCTGACCCTTGCCTGACCTTTGACCTCAGAAGGTGACCTCGCCAATGACAGCAGAGGAGGTTCACCTGGGCAGCCAGACTCCGTGTGCTCCAATTTTTGAATGATAAAGACAGAAAGCCTATAAGAAAGAATGAAAATGACATTTTTGTCCTCAAACAGGTTTAATATACAAATGGCAAGTTCAGTGGTAGCTGTTTGCTAAGTGAACTGTGACTTCAACACCGCAAAGTCAGCAACCAACGTTTCATAATATCAGATATGGACTGGTTACCTGCACTGTACTGCAGTGGTCTGCAGTAGCTGTTTGTTTCATAAAACGGCTGTCTGCACTGACTAGCATTAACCACTGCAAGACTACACAGAGCTAAACACAAGCTAAAGACTCTGGCCTGCACACAGCAGCTTGTTGGGTTAATAGACCGATTATGTGCTTCTGTTTGCTGGTTGATATTTGGCTGCAGGTTCTTATGTATTATGCCATTAGGTTGTGACTGTGTGCGTGTGGTGTTTGTGTATTATGTGCTTGCGTATGTCTGACGCAAGACAGACAGGTGCCCAGCTGCTGGGCCAGCCCCCTTCTTGCGTATGCCCCGCCCTGTCTTTGCATGTCTCATTTCAATATATTGAGTGGGCCATCTGTAAGCCATTCATCTCATTCAAAAAGCCGTTAGGAGAGCCACTACCCCACCCTCCCAGAATGCCCCCTCAAGGCCATTAGCATAAACTCACGCTGGCATGCACAGACACACACTCACACTTATACACACATATGCATATGCATAAACATACTTGCACCTGTATAAGCACACTCAAACTTGAAAGCGAGAATGTGAGGAGACAATGAAGTTTAGAGCTGAAATGTTATTTTTGAAGTACTTTTATGCTTCATTTTTTATATAGTGGGATTATTACAAACATTTATTTGTATCATTAGGTTGCCATATAATTTTTGAAGATTATGTCAATGAGCCATATTGTTTTTATTTCATTTTCTTGTAATAACAAATATATAACTTTATCATACACACACACACACACACACACACACACACACACACACACACACACACACACACACACACACACACACACAGATGAACAAATACACACCGAAGTGTATTTCCCAACACTTCAGTGGCTTTTTTCATTTCCATCCCTCCATGCCTCCCCCATCTCCCAGACCCCCAAATTCTGCCTCCCACTCCTCTCCTGCTCCTCTCCCACTCCTTTTGGAAGTGCATGGGCCCTCAGCTGGCCAGTGAGCCTCCTTCGAGTCATTCATCAACAGCCTTATCTACCACACTGGACATTGCTTTCATGTCATCTGAGTCACTATGACAAGTGATATCAGTGCCTTTCCTCCCACTCCCTTGACAGTGTCTCTCTTGCCCCAGCTCTCTCTCTCTCTCTCTCACACACACACACACACACACACACACACACACTCTCTCTCTTTCTCTCACTCTGGCTCTTGCTCTCATCGAAAGGATGATGGGGAAATCAAGTTGCCTAATGTTGAACCCCCCAACCCTCCACCTCCATTCACCTCAAACAGGCATGGTTCAGTGAGCCAAGTACAGTCGCTTGGGTCAGGAGCAAAACGACTGAGACTGGAGCATGCTCGGATGCTCAGGGGGTGGGGAAGTCTGGGGGAGGGAGGTTTTTTTTTTAAAAGATGCAGTCAGCATTTTAAAGGTTCATCATGCACACTTAAACCAAAGTATCTGAGACACAAGTGAACACCTGCACACGCTCATCCAGGACATGTCCTTTCTCGGGACCTATCCCCACAGCATCTCCAGCCCTTTCAGGAGGTAATGTCCTAATCTGTTATGATGCATGGGTGAAGAAGCCTAACGGAACAATTGCGTAGCTGTCCATCATTAACTGGCCAGTTTGAGAGGGAACGTCAACGCAGTTGCACCTTGATCCTCGAGGATCCGGAACCGTCTGATCACTCTGGGCACTAATAGGACTACTGCACAGTCACTGAGAGAGGCAGACTGCTGCTCATGCCAGTGGGAGTTCATGTCAAGCTCCTAATAATCACAGAGAAAGGAACACCCAAACCACTCAATTTTCTTCCTATAAAAGACATAATCGATGATAATCACTGATTCCCATTCAGGAAAAAAAAAGCATCACATAATAAATCCCAGAGGTTAATATGTACAGAATCATACAAAAATATAACATATTAAATATATATTAAAATGATTTTACTTAGATATTGGAATATACTGACAGCATTTTGCATGTTTCCTTGTTGGCAAGATCTATTGTCTTCTCCAATTAAAATAAATATTGCATCTAATGGGTGGAAAAAAATAGCATTAGAACCACACATTATGTAGAAAATATGATGGGGTAGGTGCAGAGCAAGTGGCAGCCCAGCTATGCCAGGGTGGAGGTGTGAGGAGAGCCAGGGCTAGTGTTAATAGCCCAGCTGATCCTCCGACTGGACCCCAGCCGACCAAGGGCTTTGTTTGGGTGCTCCAGTCTCTCGGTGTGGGACTGGAACGTGCAGAGGGGGAAACTCGACCAGCCCGACTCTGCCGGTCCACAGCAGCTCGGGTGTCCCACCGAGCTCCCAAGACTCACGGCCCCAGAAGAGACGGGCTGAGTGACACAGGCTCTGCCGGGCACCACGGCTGTCAGCCACATGGCCATCTCCAGTTTTTCTCTGACGTTCTTGGGCCTCCAGTGTTGAATGTTCCCTGGATTAGCACTAGTGAGCTACTAAAGTCATGACAGAGGAGTGCTGAAACGGAAGAGTGTTCTGGTCGTTCCTCTCATATTTGTTCTGAGCAGATCGTAGAATGGCAAAAATATAAACATTAGATATTATGTGGACATCTCTGAATAAATATTCATTCTAAATAATATCCATAATTTCTTGATGGGTGTAGGCCCATCAAAAGAATTCTCACAATAGAACTATCCATACAGACATTCATATAAATATATTCATGTACTGAAACAAGAAGTTAATACAGTGTTAATTAAATCACCATTTATCTGGTGGAGGGGGGCTTAATCTCATAAGCTAAAGTAACTTATAGTTAAAGATTCTACAAATTGCTTACAAATGAATGGTAGAAGTCTATCACTGGTACCCTAATAGCACTGTGTAATTACTTTCAAAAGTGAATTATCTTTTACAGGGCAGTTATCGAAAGTTATCTGGCCGGGGCCAGCGATTATTAAGGCCTTAATCAAATATGGATGGTCATTTGTTAATTGAATTATTCCAGACCATCAGAGTGCATTTGCAACATGAATGATGAGGAAGAGAGATGAAGAGAAAGACACAGGACAGACACGTAATGCATAGGATAACCAGTATATATAACAGACATGACCATGGATGTATCAGACTTACTGTTAACACAGAACTTCACTGATGTTGTCACGATAGTTCCTCCCAGCTTCCGTGTTTTCCCTGTCTTGTGTATTTTAGTTCCATGCCATAGTTTCATTTTCTCCGCCCCTCGTTTGATTTTCCACACCTGTCCTTCGTTTCTACCTTATGTTAATGTATTTAAACCCTGTCGTGTGCCCTGTGTCTGGGCTGATCATTGTTTGTTTGATGGTTGCCTTTGTATTAGGTGTGTTTGGTTTAATGTCTGGATGTTTGAAAGCTGGTCTGTTTCCAAGCCTTCGTTTGTTAGCCTGTTTTGTTATCATAGCCTTCGTGTTTCCTAGCCTCTGTTATATCCTGCTTCCCCTGTTTGCCTTCGTGTTTTTTGTTCGCTTGATAATGTATCCTCGTACGCTCTGTATAGGCTATATGGATCGCCCTAAGGACTCTGATTTTGGATTTGCCAATAATAAATCTCGCTCTTCTCCGCACATGCGTCCGCCTCCTTACCGCTCATCGTTACAGATGTACAATGTATACTGACTTTGACTCATTATTACTAAATGTACAGTGATAACAGGTCAAAAGAGGACAGATCCAACTCTATAATTGCTTTACAACATTTGATATAGGACTAAGTCCTTACTGCACCTTAACAGACTGAATCCAAGACCAAGACAGGTGCAACAAGTTCCTGCTAACACACATATACACACATGTGCGCACACACACACACATACACATACAAATGAAAGATCGGAGAGGGGGCACTTCAGATGAGTGGCAAACGCCTTGTCTGCCCGCACATCACTCCTCGATTCAGCACTCACACTCTGGAGAGGCAACAGAAGAGGCAGGAACTGGAACCCCAGACACACACACACACACACACACACAGACGCAAAGCTCGGAAGCTCAATTTGTGCCCTTCAAATACAGATGCATAGTTACAGACGCACTGGCTCCACGAAAGAGGGCCCCTCGATCGGTTCACTTTTGTTTCAGTCATATAATGTCATATAGTGGTATAGAACTGACCACTACGCATGTTGGCGCAGATCGATCTCAAGTCTCCTATTGAGAAAGTCGAGACCGACTTGCAGAAACACCAAACAAGGAAGCCATCTTTCTCCAAGATGTGGAACTTAGAGGCTGTGCAGACTTGGGAGAAGTTCACATCAGCGGTATTACAAACAGAAACCTTTTGCTGTTCGAGTTAAACTGCATAGGCACACCACAGTCCCAGGAGAGTAACTTATGAGAGGCGTACTGCTAGTAGATCTCTCCTAAGTTGCTAGTCGCAGGTATGTTTCTAAACTCTCATGGTTACACAGAATACCAGGCAATGACTAAGAGATCCTCTGCCATTTGGTGACATCACACACACCCCCCACCCCAAAAGCCAAACTTCTTTAGACAGCTCTCACCGAAGCAGTTATATTCTGGCATTCTCGCCCTAGGTACACAGTTTGTCCAAATCTTCCCTGGCAATGCAGATGTAACATTTGTCATGTCAATAAAACTATTTGCACGGCATTGATTAGCTGCAGACCCTGAGGCTTCTCTGGGGGCTTCCTGCCAGAGAGTGAGAAAGAGAGCAGAGGCAGAGAGAGAAGAGGGACAGAGACTGTGTGTGTGTGTGTGGGGGGGGGCGGTGAATGAGAGCTGATTCACCAAACACAGATTGTGTCGCTGGTCTGTGCTGACTGGCAGGATGGTGCTCAGGGTGTGTGTGTGTGTGTGTGTGTGTGTGTGTTGTACAGAGCTGATACTGCACTCTGGAGATGGGTCAGATAAGGGAGCTGCTCTTCCCCTCCTTCACGCCACCGCTGCAGGGAGAACAGCCCCTGCTCCCCCAGGGAGAGTGACAGGGACAATGCCGGATGAGGATAAGGAGTGTGTGTGTGTGTGTGTGTGTGTGTGTAAAGATTTGCCCCGTTAGGTTCTTTGTCAGAAAGCAGCAATTAGCAATTCATTTATATACTTTCTTGATAAATTAAGTTGAAACCCACATTAAATTTTTTTTTTTTCAGTTCAGTTCAGTTTTTTTCTGTTTTGGTAAATCCATGATAATTTTGGTAGGCATAGCAATCACAGATGACGGAGACTGTTGAGGAAAAGTACTGTATTAGAAGATTATCATAGTGACCAACAGTGATATCACCTCTCGGCATGACGGTAAGCTCATTCCAGCCACTCATATGCAGACATCAGGCAGCCCGTCGGACTAAGCTACCAGTTTCCCCAACAGTAAACAGCAGTTCCATGATCCATAATGAGCCCATTATCACCCCTGATTAAAAGGCCATGAGAAAGTGTCCATCTCAATCAGATCTGACAGGGCGTAAAAGGAAAGCCAGCACTGAAGGAGAAGGAGAAGCCGGCGCTGACAGCCAGCGCCACCGCAGAAGAAAACGGCTGTGACCCCTAAAACTGCGTTTCTTAAGAGAAGTGACACACATAGGCAGAAGGGAGTGCAGAAATCGTACATAAAATTCCCCGGCTGGTTGAGGGGTGGTCCGCCCTTGGCCTCCGGCTTCTCTCATTCATCTGAGTATTAATAAAGACGGGCCAATTCCCCCCCTTAACTCTGCCACCACCCACGAAAATGAGCGGCTGACTTTGAATTTAGAGTGTTCATTAATAGGATATTATGGCCGATTGAGGAGCAGAGGGTGTGAGGACAAGGATGAGGAGCATCTAAGGATTTCTTAGGTAGTTGCCGAGCAGGTGGAATATTCAGAATACATAATCTATTTGTCTATGCATACATTTTATATATTCTGAATTATAGAAACTATATAGAATCTCTACATAATCTATGTTTTACTACTACAAAAAAATATTTGAGAATTGTCTAATTTGGTTGACATGTTAGTTGTTAGTAATTTGTCTTTAGATTTATTTAAAGTAGATTTAAATCTATGCTCTATCTTGGCTAGCAACGTGCAAACTTGAAGTTCCCAGTAACCTGTGACTGGCATGGAGAAAGAACAGCCATTAGCAGTTCTTGAGCCCTGTCTGTGCCTGGTTCCTAGCAAAATCACATAAGCATGCTGCATCTCTTGATTGTCATTCTGCAATAACATCTGACACTTTGGCCAGTGGATTGCTCACCCTGACTCCACGCACAAGTTTGGCTCTGCGCCTATGGCAGGCAGTGAGCAGGACAGTGGATGGACATAGGAGAGACGGACACGGGAGAGAGAAAGCGGCGCTGCTTCAGAGAGTGGAGGGCAGAGAGGAGTGTGGGATAAAGGCCCCACCCCTAAATCCCTAAGGACGAGCATGTATCACTCCATCTGGGGCTAATTCGTGTCAGAATCCATTGCCTGTATTGGGGCAGACTAAAGGCTGCCAAAGAAATAGTGAATAAAGTGGAGAGCAGTAGAGAACCTACTCTGTCAGAACCGACTCCGTCAGACTTTTACTCTTTTGTTGTATGGCTATGTTTGTTGTTGTTTTTTTTCCTTGATTCACTTAGTTCACTAAATGCCATGGAGTACACCATCTTTGTTTCAGCTGCTTTCAATCAGCAATTCAAGTAGTAACCTATAGTAGGCTATCACATTTTTCAGAGTTGCACAAACCAATAAAAGTATCAATAAAAATGATCTCTCAGGTTGAAGTAGAGGTGGCCCCCCACACCTGTAGCAAGATATCAAATTTTTTAAGGATTTGCGAGATCGTTTCAGAATGTCAACTGTCCAATTGGAGGCCACATGGTTGGTGTTTTTTTGAACTGGTTGCATTTGTGAACTGAGTGTCATGGTACAAAGAGCAAAGCAGGTATCTTTCAAACATCTGTCAGAATGAATGGTTGGTCTTGGGCAGTGTGCAGTAGGGTAAACGGGCACACGTGGCAGGCAGGGCAAACAGATGTGGGTTGCTGAACCAATGACTGTTAGAACCACATCATAGTGTAAAGTAGTACCCTTGGGTAGGACTGGTTGAACAACATCAGAGTATAACATAGTGCCCTTGTGTGTGACTGGTTGAACAACGTCAGAGTGTAACTTTGTGGCCTTTGGGTGTGACTGGGCATCCCAGCACAGCAAGAGTGAGGCAGAGCCCAGAGACTCCTCTTTACGTGTCAGACCCGACACATCTCTTTTCTGAGTTCAGGTCTCCTGATATCTTTACATCCATGACATCTCTGTAACACAAGGTCTGATTATTAGAAATAACTATTCCTACAACATTATAAATAAATGTCATTTCAAGTATATGTTTACGTGTGCAGATCAGTCAATGTATATACCATAAGCATGGCTCCATAGTCTGACCCTCAACTCATTTTGGCGTCAGGGTCAGAAGACATGGGCGAGGAAGAAGGAGAAGCACGGTAGTGGTGCCACATGAATTTCCAATCATCTCATGGATTGGCTAAAAACAACCTCTGAAGTACTGGATAACTGGAGAGGAGGGACATGGGGGGAACAAGGGATCTGTGGAGAACAGGTCAGAGCAAAGGCAGCCACCTGGGACGTCCACTGCCACATGACATCAGCGAGAGAGAGAGGTACACATTGGAGGTGTGGGGTGCCTGAATTGAATGAATAAAAAGGGTCAACACACTAGAAAATGCTACCACTTTCCCTGCAAAGCACAAGAGCAAAATGGTGTAACTCCACAAGTCATGAGCTCCTTAATCCGACTTTGATCAAAAGCCTTCCTAGGATGTGAATAAGGCAATGAGTCACACCCTTGCAGGAAAAATCATAGCAGATGAACATGTACGAAAGAAAAAGAAAGTGTAAGGGGGCCTGAAGAGAGTGAGAGAGCAAGTGAGGGGAGAGAGAGAGCTGGGAGCAGGTGAGAAGCAGGAGGGCAGATGGCAGCGAGAGCCCTCCACAAAGCTCTCGGCAGATCTATATTCATACGAGCGGCCCACCTTTGATTCTGAAGGGGATTACATGTTGTGTTCAAACACACAGGGGAGGCCGGCGAGGGAATGGGACCGGGGGGAGGGGGTCCTCAACAGGCCTAGAATGCAGTAGGCGCCCGGTTAAGGAGGTCTTCATTCAAGCTTAACTCCTTACGGCTCATTACGGATAATCCTTATTAGAGTTGGAGTAAAGCGGGTGTGAATGGGCCACAGGCGGATAGGAGGACATGTGTTACTATTGTGGCCGGGTGTAGCAGGTTAATCCTGATTCAGGGACCGGGGCTGGAGAGGAGGACTCGGCTGCTCCCCAACACCCAACAGGGGGGTGTGGTCTCCGGGGGGGGGGGTCTCCTTCACCTGCCCCAGGGGTCTTGGTGGAGGAGCTCCTGGGGCTTCCGTCGGCATGGCAACAGGCTCGAAGTGCAGTTCGCTCCATTGTGGGTCAACCCACTCGGCACCTTCCACGGTCACATGCAGATGGGATCACCAGGACAAGCTAAAAGAGACATAAATGCCAAAGGAGTTCTTTATTATTAAAACACAATAGCAAGGAAAATGACTTTGCATTGAGGCTTGAGGTGTAATCCCTCTGATGGTTGAAAGCAAAGTGAGGAAACATCACAAGTGTGGTTATGTCGAGCAGATGGTTCCCAACTCTGTCCAGGGGATGTGCCATGTTACTGCTCTGCCATTCCCGACAAAGCTTGGAGCCTCAGGACGAGTTCACAAAGACATTTCTGCACCTGAAAAAGTCCTTATGCACACTGCTGGCTTGCTGTAGACATCTTTGTGGAATTCATTTTGAAAACAAGTGAATGCAACTCCTAACTACACCAATACGAAACTGTAGCAATGCAGTACTTATCAGTTTTCATAATCTATAGTGCAGTTTCTTAATCAGGGTCCTGCAGGAGTTCTGCTCCAGGCATTTTACAGATCCTGCTTTGAGATGGAGTACTCTAAAATTTGCAGGACAGGAGTAGGGTTCTTCAGGGCCAGGACTGAGAAAATCTGCGACAGTGCTTCATTTTAGCCAGAAAGTTTTTACCAGTCATGTTTTTATCAGTTATATATAAATGATGTCTCCAAGCTAACCCTCAAAGAATGCTTCCTTCTGTGATGAATGGTGACGTCAGAGTATGTTCCATCAAGACTTCAATTCTGGTGAACTTTTTCAACAGAGAATGGCGTGTAATCCTCATGCATTGTCATGCTCCTGGACCATCAGTGCATTACTCACAATGAAACCAAGTGAAAAAGGTGTGATTTTGACAGATTAAAATGTTCTTGTGAACTAATTATTGAGCCTTTCATGTTATGCAGAAGCATCTTAGTGCAAGTAAACAAGAAAACTGCACAAGTCTGATAGTCTATAACACTTAAGTCATGAAGCCCATGATGTAGAAAGCAGCTGAACATTTTCAGTCCACAACAGCACCGTTTAAGGAATGTGAATACTTTCATACATATTTAATCCCAACGTAAATATTTATGTGAATGTTATACTAAAATTTACATAACATAAATTCGAAGTGTGTATGAATATCACACAGATCCCAAGTCCAATTTTACAGGTGTTTCTATCACAGCTCAGGATAACAAAAATAATTCTCCTTGAATGGAAAGGAAATGGCACCCCTTTCCCTCTAAGCAAGCTCCCTGGACAGCGGACTCTCGGCTGTAACGGGCTCCTCTGGAGCTCTGTTAGGTTGGCCTCATCAGTGCAGGCCGGAAATTAGTACCTGGCGTTCCCTCGTTAGAGGCCGTGGCTGAGGTGTTAATGGAAACCTCGCCAGCACGCGAGCTCCAGCTGTGAGAACAACGAAAGCTGGAGGAGAGAGACACAGAAGTGTTACTCTGTGACGCACCTGAGTGATTGTGCTGTGGTGTTGCCATGTCTTCCCACTGTTTCTTCTGTGTTACTTTATGTTTTTAGTGTTGCCATATTTTTTTGAAGTTATAAAAATAATGTATGGTAAGCATGTTGTATTTGTGTGTTGCGTGTCATGAGTAGCAGCCAAATGCATAGAACATAAGCATGTATGTACACTATGCAGTATACTAGTAAACATTTCTTTTTATTATTAAAAAAAACACACATGCACTTGTGTAACCAGCAGTCAGTACAGTGTTTAATATGCTTAAGGAAGGTGTGAAACTGAATTTGGCAGCTGTGACTGAACATTATGAGGAACCGTTCCAAACCTTTAACCCCCTAATACACTTTGTAATAACAATGTGATGGGTTTGATTAAGCACAAGCGTGATATTACCCTATTCTACTATGGTGAATAAATCTTCCCCAGTGGTAACTTGCTTGCTAGTCTGACAGCACAATGCACATGTCAACACCAAAAGAGCCACTGCTCTCTAAATGCCAAGTAGGATGACGCATATAAATGCTATTGTCCCATGGTCCCATCTGAGATCTGTGCTCTCACTAGTTCATCAGGGGCATGTCTGACACTGCTGCTTCAGGAGGGTTTGTTAATACCAGCATGTGTAGAGAACAATGTTACCATACAAGGTCATCTTAAAATGCAGCATAGACCATCAGATGTATCCCACAAAAAAGGGCGCTATGTCAGGTACCCTGCGTCACTCTGTGGGCTTCTATTCTTTCATTACTTAACAGATAAAACTTCTTCCTTGGATTATTCTGAACCATTTAATAATATCAGCTTTCCAGATTAAGCCTAGAATATAGACTAGACTAGACTAAAGAATATTTTGAATGATAATTCACTACTGGCATGGCAATTTAGTCCAAAATTAGGTTTAATTCATTTCTGAGACAACAGCACTATAAGTAATAATTGCAAAGTGTGCCCAGTTACACAGACTGATGTCAGAAAATCTGACTGATGTAAATAATTTTGTGCATGTCATAAAAGCCAAGAAATACTGGAACAGATACAGCTCACACCTGTGCTTCTTCAGAAACATCGGCAGATCACCTCAGGTCTTACCACACCGTCGCACACACTGTCTTCGTTTAGACATTCTGCGCCTGGAGTAAAATCACCCTAGCAGGGTTTAAACACACATACGCTGCACCCCATCGAAACGTAATTAAATTAGGGAGTGACACACATCGGCGCGGCAGCGCCTGTTCGTTTCTCCGTTATTAGAGTGGGAATGCTCCACGCTGAGCAGGCGCCGCAGAGCGGCTGCCTCTGCCTTTCCTCTCTGCTGCGTGCGTGTGTGCGTGCGTGCGTGCGTGTGATGAGAGGCTTTGGAGACAGAGCTTTCTGGTAAAAAAAAAGCCTGATCTCGGGTAGGCTGTGCTTTCCTTGTTGGATTAGAGCCACATCTCACACACACACACACACACACACACACACACACACACACACACACACAAACACACACACACACACACACACACACACACACACACAGAGACAGAGTTTCAGCTGAAGAAGGACGACTGGGCTACTTCTATGCATGTTTACTGTAGCCTACTGAATCGTGAGGCTTTGTTAAGTACTAGTAAGGTGGAATTTTGTGATATGTGTGAAAGCCATTTCAAATGTACCAACAAGCTAATAATTATCCTGTTCACTTTTGAACATGACAGTCGCGTAAAATCTATAGTAGCTTCTCCTGAGGGCTGACAAAATGTGTCTAGACCTAGTTTTGTTGCGCTGTGATTCAGTAGCCCATTCTGCTTAAAAAAGAAAAAGAAAAAAGAGGACACACTGAAACAACGTTGCCTACTTTTCCCGAACACCAGAACAGTGCCAAAATTACCCACTTAAATCCTACTGACTGCGGCGAATGTCTCTCTGTAGCAGCTTGCTTTGTTCGCAGTCTGTATCTGCGTGCCTTTTGTTACGCGCAAAATTGCAGTGGGGAAAAAAAAAAAATCTTCCCCCTTTAAGGGGACACATTATGGCCACATTATAGCATAAGAGACGCACAGCAAGTGCCATTCAGGTAAGGGCAATTCAGAAATTTTCACTGTTCAACAACTTAAACGACCGGTAGCGAGCGTTGTCGGCGCCGTTCAGGACGTGGTGGAATCAATAAGTGGCGTAATTGGGGATGATGGGCCGACGTAACGCGTCGTGGCGGGACATGGCTGTGTAAACACTCATTATCCCAAAGGAAGCTAGCCGGACACAGTCACGCGGCTGTAAAGGTACAGGTGAAGAGGAAGCGCGCGGCGCGGCAACCGCAATCTGCCATAATCACCTCTCTATTTTGCTAACGGCAAACAGCTCTCCATTCTGCCGTTTTGAGTGGCGGGCAATTTGCTGCGGTTTGGCGACTTGTTAGTGTACTTATATTGTGTTTTGTATATATTTTTTTAATTTTACAGATTGGTTCTTCTAAAAATGTTTTGTTTTGGGTTGTGATAAGCAAATGAAGATGAACGATCTTTTTTTGAATGTCGATAATTTTCTCCTTTTTAAAGTGTGATGACCGCTTTTATACAGTCGTGAATTTGAATATAAGTATAAAACTAGTCATCTATGTACAAGTAGTAGTAATTCTATAAATCAACTCGTGTTTATTTATTTATTTATTTGTTTGAGTTTTTCCCAGCTTTTTTTTTTCCCAGGAGCTATTCTATATTAACAGATGTATTGCAATGCCATAGTTATTGACTGCTTTGATAAAGTCTAAACTGTAGTGCTCTTAATTTGCCTGAACACCTGTGATTAATTAGTAGATTAAGGAGTATCAGCATCACTCTCTTGGGCCCTGAAATCAATTCTGCCTAATTAACAGGAAGAGCACTCCAATAGAGAGACACCTCATTGAGATGCTTATGCCACTCAGACTGATACAACGTTACCACCATTATGGCAATTACAAATGGCTGATGGTGCTCTAAAAAGGGAGAAGAGCATGAAGAGACCCTTAGCTGGACCCTCTCTATGGAGGGGTGGTAGTATAGGTCAGGGCCTGCGTAGATCCTCTGTTACAGTAACATTTCTCTAGAAAACTACATGTGGATATATAGTATGAGATATGAATCAAAAATGTACTTCCGTGGAAGTATTTTACGAGGACTTGGGGCATAGTAAATGAAGAAGCCATTCTTACATCTGACTACAAGCCTCATGACCTCAAAGCTCAGTTAACAATGTCAAGAGACACACGCAAGCATCTTTAGACCACAGATGAAGTCGTTGATGAATGGTGAATATAAATGTAAAACTTGATAGGAATCAACTGAAGGCTCGAGCATGTTTATGAAAGTCGCGTGTTTAACACTAGACAAGCCTGTAGAGGTAATGGTGCTTGAACACGCTGGATCGGACCAGCTTATGGATAATGTAATCAAGGAGACAAGCACTAAACTCAAGGTGCTGAAATCAGGATAGAATTTGTGATTGTGTCCACAGTGACAACTTCTACTTTCAAAATTTGTTAAATTCAAATTCTGTTAAAATGGAACCTGAAATAATATAATCTCCAATCAGCATGAAGAACTGGCTTCAACCAATAAGAGGCTTATTTAATACCAAAAAAAAAAAAAAAAAAAAAAAAAAAAACAACCCACAAGCATGTCACACAAAATCACTGTGTACCAGTGTTGTCCTATTTATTTCCTCCTGTATTTACAATAAAGCTGTTCATAAGCTGAAACGAGCGACATAATAGGACAGAAAAATTGAACGTTAGGGAGCATATGCAGTGCTTTGCCCCATGGTAAAATCCAATTGAGTTACTTATTCTCCAGAAGCAGATCGATTAGATGTGCCTGCCAATACAAACCCAGGAACTGAAACATTCATTTTATGGCACATTACTGCTTACACCACGACAGTGCTTGTGACCAATGACTGAATTCAACAGATCACTTACAAGTGGAACAGGCAAGTGGCACCCCCCCACTCCCTCCCATGCTCCTGTTCCAGGGAAAACACTACAAATTGAACAAATAATGCTATGCAGTAGCGATATTAGAATGCTTTAACAGTTTGGCTAGCATGGACAATAGACACTAGGCAAGTTTTTTTTTTTTTTAAAGTTTTAAACATTAAAGCTGTAGGGGTGTCGTTAAGTACCCAAAGCTTCATGTGGATCTGTGTAGACTTGCTGTTCTCTGTTATTGCATGGTGTTGTCTGTACTGTAGATGTTTGTGTAGACTTGCTGTTCTCTGTAACTGCATGGTGTTGCATGTACAGATGTGCAGATGTTAATGAAGACCTGTGTAGCCTTGCTGCTCTCCAATACTGCATGGTGTTCCAGATACTGCAGATATTGATGTGGACCTGTGTATACGTGCTGTTCTCTGTTACTTTACGGTGTTGCATACACTGTAATGTTCATGTAGACCTGTGTAGACTTGCCTTATAAATGCTCCATTACTACATGGTGTTGTGTGTAGTGTAGATGGTGAGTGCATTAAAGCCCCTCCTAGTGGCTGCAAAGCTGATGCTGTCCACAGCTGAAGTTTTTCTGCTACTTTGCTTAGACAACAAGCCTCTTGAGCAGACTGAAGAAAAGGTGGGTCCTTCCAGACTCAACAGACCATCTTTCCGGTTTGAGGTCAGTCTCCAAAAACCCCAGTCACAACAGCCCCTTTCCCCGGGGCCATGTTTACCAGACAATTAATACATTAACCCACGACAAAGACTTTGATGAAGCACCCTCGTCACCCTGCTCCCTGCCTCAAAGGTAAGAGGAACCCGGGCCAAGCCGCCATCAATATCCCTGACCTCTGCCTTCATCTTGCCATACAGTGAAAGCGCTCATAACTCTCCCGCTCCATGCATAGCCTTTGCTGCTGAGGACGGCCATATTTCCTGCCGTAGTCACATGACCCCCAGTACAGTGACAACCCCTCCTGCTGAAACAGTGTATGAAGGACATGGTGAGGTCGGCGACTGACGGAGCATATAATACACTCATAATATGGGAAACAAATTTAGGTATAATTTTACATTTTTTCACTTTTTCTTACTGTTTAGTGGTAGTGATTTAAGCCTTTTGTTGAAGTCTTCAAGATACAGTTTTCTATCTGTTCATTTCTACTTGAAATTGTCTTCACTGTATATAAACGAAGATTGAGGTCTAGAAATGAAATCTCTGCTATTTGCATAAATACAGTACTCTTCCAATTAATCCCTAATAAGATACGAAACATTAAAAGGCTTTTTCAGTGTAGATGGATGTTGGGAAAGAAATTAGAATGGTGTTTGCCTAGGGACAAGGGAAATAGAAGAATTTTTTTCTTTTTATTCCTAGTGACCCTATTAAATAAATTACATTCATTAAAGTTATTGTTTCGGGTTGACACAAATGCAGGGCTGCACAATTGAACGCCTAGATTCTATGCAGCCCATGGGTACACAGTAAGACCTAGTTCATTCTCTGTGCTGGGTTATGGAAAAACGATGTCTAGTTTGGTTACAGCACTGAAGCAACATGACGTGCTTCACAGACATTTCATAACCACATTTCCCCCTTTCTCAGTTTTTTTTAGCCAAATCATGAGATTTGAATCAGACCGCCAAATGGGCTCAGGTACCCAGAACCCCCATGTGCCCTGCGATGCATGTAATGAGCAAGCAGGGTGAGATCGCTGTCGGGCAGCTGTGAGCATGCAGCAGGTGAATGGGAGGACGCCATGCCAGCTGCAGTCGGGAAATCTCAGCCCCAGCCTGCCAGACGCCAGGATTACCCAGCCGCTCGCTGCCAACCCCAACCTGGCAGCCAGGGAGCCATGCCAGCAGCGAATTCAGGATTTCACATCGGTTTAACCACTCCAGAGATAAAAAGCATCTTCTGGCAGTGCTCTGTGGCAAAATGTGTACAGTGGTATTGAAAACAAAGCCCTCTGGCATTCCCAAAAATGCTTAGCTATATTAATTGCTGAGTGGAGCATTGTCAAATGCAAAATGTGGAAAAAACAAACAAACAAAACAATACAAAAAATTAGAGAAACGATCCTGATTACACTCGAATCCAATTCCAGATACAGAACAATCTTAGTCTTGAACAAGGATTTCCTAGTGGAAAATCACAATTAACCATACAATTTACAGGGCTTTAGATTTGACTAGGCTTAATCTAGGAACTGGAAGCCATTTGGAGTGTAAACCTCTCCCCACTGTGCCACCGGATCTCTCTTCTCCCAGTTAGCTGACTGACTGACTGGGGTGTGATAATGAACTGCAAGAGGGTTAAATAGAGGGGACCCCACCTGATGGGGCCGTTCAAGACCCCCCTGCCGTCTCGGGCCATTAAGGACGGAAGGGTATGGGAGGCTGGGGGTTCCATGCTTCTCTGGGGGAGCACTATCCAGATTTCCTTTTTTAGCTATTCTCCATTAACTCCCTCCACTACATTTACAGGACTCCTCTGTAATGGCAGCCAGTGGGGTCCTTATGTTGAGTCAGAGGCAGGAGTACAAAAGGGCTCCTGATTTGTATGCTGAGGTCCCATATAGTTCAGCTCTTCCCTCTGCCGGTCATGGCAGTACCCCTGACCTGCGTGTTTCAGTGTTCACTGCAGCTTCAACACACCCGATAAGGGTAATTAGTTGATTAAGAAGCACTGAGTCGAATCATGAGTGTTAGAACAGGTAAATTACAACCCAGGAGCAGAGCTGGGAACATTACAAAAAAAAAGTCAGCAATGAATGTTATGTGGACACGGTACTATCAATGTGAAGAATCAAGTGTTTATCTGTTAATTGGTAGAAAACAACAAACAACAAACATCCATGTCTGCTGCACAGCCAGAAAACCTTAAAGATGCTCAGAGAAAAATCGCATCCACCACTAAGCAATGACCACAACATGCAAAAAGACCATGAAGGCCATAATGGCCTGTGGAGTGAAATCTGGCACAGAAGGAAAGGAGGCCATTTGGCTGCATACGGTGGGCAGGAAAGACAGACTCGAGAGCTAATTTACAAATAACAGACCCTCGTAAATCAGGGCTGTGGTGGGGAGTCGATGAGGAGAGCTAATCAATATAGAGCCCTGTCCTCACCACAGCACAGGAACCACTGCACACGCTCCTGTGCGAGACTGAACAGTCTGGGTTCAGCGTGAGCTGAGTGTTATGGCTGCAAGGTAACAAGCAAGCGAGTGGAAACTACTGTGTTGCAGTAGTTAGCTGAGAGAACCAAAACGATTCTTTCACATGTCCAGACATTAGTCTCCAAACTGCACCTTAAAACAAAGGCTGTGCATACATCTGTACAAACCTGGAATTCTCCTGCATGTCAGTGTGAAAGAAAGGCTGGGTGTTCATATCCCAGAGGGTAGCGGGCTTCTTTCCTAAACTGCCATTAAGCCATATAAAAAAACAAATGGCACTCTAATGTCAGAGATCTTGGAATACAAATGGACAGATTATGGAGACAACAATTAGGCTTTCACTTTGGACAAATTAATCAAAGGACTGGAAGAACCCTTCTTGATAATGCCTGCTGCCAAAAGCATCCAATATTGATATCTAATTAGCCAATCAGAAGGTGCAATATTAAATATTTACCACAACCAATCAGCCATGCATCAGAGGCATGTTTAGCAAATGGCAGTGTCGAAGGCAATCTGATCAAAATACCCCCCACCCCACAATTGCACCTATAGGAAATTTTCAGTTAGACAGCTCATTTTGGCACCATGGAAACCTAGCTAAACATGTGGCCAAACAAATCCAATGAGCATTAAACAATTAAACAAACAAAACTTTAACATAAATACATCAAGAGCATCATACTTCAAAAGCACTCATAATGAGTGCTGTCCCACATGCCCAGACGGCTGGATCACCCCCTGGCACGTTAGCACCGTTACCCATTTCTCACTGGCCATTCGCTCAACGCTAGTTGTGGTCACGCCAGTGGGTGGCATGGTGCTGAAACTAGCCCTGGGGAGAGGGCGGCTGCTATGGCCATTAATTCCCCACACCTGGCACAATGGCACAGCCACGCGGTAATTGGATGTGGGTGCCTCCGGGTCCCTTTCTTTACATTAATCTGCCTCGCGGCCTTCTCTCTCACCCTCTAGACGTGGTCACGCTGCCCCTTTTAAAGAGCTGGTGTGAAGTGCAAAGATGGATGCTCAGTGGACTGAACACTCTCAATCCAGCATGCCATCTGGATCAAGAAAGATGCAGTGTATGTAGTGAACACTGAATTTACATTTATTTACTACTCATTTACATTTATGGCATTGAGCTGATACTTTTATCCAAAGTGACTTACAATTATGTCTGAATACAACTTGAGCAATTGAGGGTTAATGGCCTTGCTCAGGGGCCCAACAGTGACAACTTGGCAGTGGCAGGGCTTGAACTAGCAACCTTCCAATTACAAGTCAAGTACCTTAACCACTGAGCTACCACTGCCCTATCATTTTTATCTGATCATTTGCCTCTATTTGCCTATGTTGTTCCATACCCAAATCAACAGGTGCCCAACAGCACCCTGCAGACATCGTAATCTCCAAGCAATTAGCCATCATGTGCTCTCCTTTGCTTCTTGTAAACTGCCATTTAGGTGAGCTAAAATAAACTGTATTCAGCATGCCACGAATTTAAGATCAGAGATGTTCACTGGTGATTTCGCTCGAGGTATGTGTGTGTGTGTGTGTGTGTGTGTGTGTCGGGGGGGGGGGGGGTATGGATCGATGAGGGTGACACTTCCCTGAATAGCAGACAGAGGAGCTATTATGGAGGAATCATGATGTATGCCACGAGAGGCCAGGGCCAGAGGAAGGGACAGGGAAGGATTGATGGAGGGCACATACGTCAGCCTTCAGCAACCATGCCCCCTCTTAAATATGGTCAATAATGTGCCTTACACTTTCAATCCTCTCATCCATATGTTTTGGCATATCACTGACCAAGACATGGATGCACAGTACTGGAGTGCATTGTATGGACGGATCCTACATCTGCTGTGTTCGCCTTCATTTTATCACCTGAAGCAGGGATATATAGATCACGCTCTGTAGTACTGGCCACTCTGGCTTTATCTCTGCAGTGCCATGTTGGGAGTGATGCATGCCAATCCCTCCAGGTCTCTGTTACGACTATCGCCAGTGTTGGTCATTGATTCGTCAAACAGCCCCTGGGTAGATCTGCTACGTTGCTGCCGCCCGCTCAGCGTCTGACCGCAGGGCTGTGATGCACACGCAACCCCCCACTCCACCCCCATGCTTGGCCTGATAGACAAGCCATCCACAGTCCATCAAAGAGAACAGAGAAGAAGAGAGCAAGTTCAGCCTCATCGCTGGCTGTGTGCTGTGTCAGCACCTCGAGGGCTAATAGGAGCACTCATACCATATACATCACAAAAGCCATTTGGCCTTCATAAGTCTTAAAAAAAATTGTCACTGTGTACCACTCAGTCACTGTCTCTGTTTAGTCAGTATTTATTTCTAGTTAGTTACTATTTAAACCATTAAGCAGGGTTCCTTGAAGCCTCAATGGAGCTTTGCTGAAAGAGTGTCGGACAGAATGTGAGAGTACTGCATGTCCTGCAGTGTGGTAACAGTACGTCATCTGAACACCCCTCACCCCCACACGCCTGCCAAGGTGGCGGCCATGAACCACGGTCAGCGCGTGGGGCGACTGGGCCAAGGTGGACCTGGGGTGAGCACACCATCTAAATACTAATCAAACACCGTTCACGGGCGCGTGCTGCCCCGCCCCCCTGGAGGGCCTGTGCCCTTCTGGCTCTTCGCCATGGCAACCGCAGTCTCATTTTCAGAGGTGTCATGCTGCATTACCGTCTAACCGTCTCTCTCTGGTGCACATACTCACACGCATGCACGTCTGCACACACACACACACACACACACACACACACACACACACACACAGATTGTTCACTGCTCAATGTTTCCAATTCTCAGAAAACTTTGAATATGGCAATGACTGAATGTCAGAATAGCTTCTGAAATAAAACACCTTACACTCTTAGAAATCTTAACTAGAAATACACAGCTTGAAGCTCACATAGTATAAAACAACAATTTACTTTTTTTTTTAAATCAGTAACAATATATAATATAACCTAGTAAAATGACAAGATATGATAACTAGTTTCTAGCATTGCCCCCGTATGATAGGAAGACATCATGACAGCTATACACAGGCATTTTAGGACTAGACCTCTCTGCATGGCATCAATCCAGACAGTATTTGTTTACAAGTGTTTCAGTAATTTGGCACATTAGGGAAGCCTTCACCTCCTGTGGGCAGGAGAAGCAAAGGGAAATATGAGAGAGAGAGAGAGAGAGAGAGAGAGAGAGAGAGAGAGAGAGAGAGAGAGAGAGAGAGAGAGAGAGAGAGAGAGAGAGAGAGCGAGAGAGAGAGAGAGAGAGAGAGAGAAGCCGCCTGCCAGCCGTTCCTTTGTTTTGTGCCAAATGGTTTCCCTGGGCTGTCGCTCCCAGTGACAGCCCACGAACACAGTGGTGAGACACGCCACACAGCCCTGGGCTAACGTCTCAACCTGGAGAAGCAGCATTGAGGGCCAGGGAATGATAGCGCCCAACTGGAAGCCTGCCATTCGCAAAAATGCTGGGAACCTTAAAGAGCTGGACATCAAAGGGTAGCTGGGCCAAAACCAAAGAAAGAACAGTTTGGGCTTATTTCTTCAGGCTTGAGGCATAAGTAACAATATAGATTTTAAAATCATGTTGAGTGCCCATTCAAACTGCCCCCAACTACCACTCTAAAAACTGAGGGAGACAAAGCCATCAGATAATCTGCTAACAAGTCCTGGATGTTCTTTAGTTATGAGAAGCAACAAAAATGGTTGAGGGTTAGTTTGGGAGAAGCGCTTTGGGAGAAGCGCTTTCTCTACACTCCGCCCAGACATGCAAGCTTCTTGCTGCTCTGCTTCCATTGCAACTTTGAAATGGAGAAAATTGTGAAGACGAGAAGACTGGAATTATATAGTTTCTAATTAACTAGTAAAGACCAAAGATAACTAAAAAGTATAAGCGAGGGGATAATAGGGCTTTGTCTTTTTATAAAGCGCATTAATGTAGGTTTGGTTTGTCCAAAGGTTCTTTAATATCTGCCTAAATTATGTATCGATACACACCCACTTCCAATCAACTAAAAAAAGGCTCAATACCCATCAATCCAACCAAAAATGAAGGAGCACATTTCAAAGCTGTTTAAGCACCAGTTTGCAGTGATCATTTTCCTCTCGGCCTAGCATTAGTTTAGCACACACACGGCACCCTGTTGCCCTGCCAGTCCTCCTGGGAACTTGCACTGAGCAAATTAGCTAATAGCTCACCATCTATAATGAACTAAAACATGGCCATAGGAAATTTATGAAAAAAGAATTTTCAATTGTGTGAGGGAGTTGCCACATTTTGCATGCAGGGGTCACAGAGGGAGGTGTGAATGAATGGGTGAGTGTGGCAGAGAAGGAAGGCGGGGGGCGTGTCACTTTGAACTTCAGTTTTTCCCCAACTGAAAAACATTCAGTACAGGTTAATGCTTGACCTGAACTTACAATTTAGTTATATTGTGGTACAATACACTGCTAATAACCTCCAAGCCATTCTGCACAGAAAAGGGCTTAGTCTAAGCACTACAAAATTCAACACATTCAAGACAAAATTGTCCTTTCTCGCGCGGCTGAGCCATACTGCACGTCAATTCGGATGTTCTGTTTCCGGAACCTGCTGCGTGACCCCCGCCGGTTCCTGCCTCAAGCCTCCACCTCCGGAGCTGGCAGGTCCAGCCGAGCGGTTTCACGCTCCGCTGTTCCGTTCCCTCGCCGCCCGCCGTTGCATATTAAGCGGATTAACGGGAGCGCGGTCTGAGGGTGGGGAGGTTGGCAGTGTTATGGTAGCACCAGGCAGCTCCAGCTCCGGAGTAACGGGAGGAACCCTCATAACCGGAGCTGACAACCTATGGACAAATTCAAAGTACGAGAATGATAGACAACTACTAACTGTTAATGTCTGGATCTAAGTTTTGAATGTTGGCTAACGGCGAAAACGGTGCGAATCTGCAGGGCCTGTACGACCGAAGGGTGCATCTAGGAAGTCCACACGAGAACTAGACATTTTGGTGTTTAATCTACCCTTTGTAATTATTAATGCCTCGGACGGGCTATGGAACGCTCCTAGGCAAAAGACGGAACCATTTTACATGGGCTAACTCGCACGACTCTGACAAATCTGAGAAGGGCTGTCGTCCTCACACGATGCTGCAAATCACTCTCCCTTGTAAAAATCACAAAATGGGTCATTACGTTAAACTGTCTCCTCTAACGTCTCGTTCTCCCTAGCTGCCCCAAGGCTAAAAAGAGAGATACTGAGAGGTCTAATGGCCTTCGGTATTAGCGGGTTAATCGTCCTGTCCCTGCTCTCTGCGGGCTTGCCTGCGGAGGCTGTTCTCGTTTAATTGTGGACTGTCCCATTCTGTGTCCTCCGTTCGCTCTTTAGCCAATACCCAGTACACAAAATGCTAAAGGAAGCAAAGGTATTTCGCTGTACTTCATCTTAAAGTCACCCTTGTGGGCTTCTGGCCCAGGATCAGCCGTAATCGCCCGCGTCCTATCCTTTAAATATCGTGGGACCCACGAAACTGAACACAGATCAGTGACAAAAGGGAAACGAGAAAGATGCTTGAGATAAACGTCTTGCAGCTGTAAGAGGAGCGCTGGCGTGCAGTGCCACCTGTTGACAGACCTGCTGTACTGCAGATAAAAGGTTACAGCTCGATCATTAAGACGAAAATAAATTGTTTTAAATAAGAAACTGCTAAGTCTTATATAAAACAATCTTTACAAATATTAGAGACCACAAAGATTCTGTGTGTTTGGCCAGTAACAGTGATGAGTACCACTTAATTAAAACCTTTTTGGTTTGTCTTGGTTACATTTTATTTTCACCCACTTTTAGCCAATTCTCAATGTAATAGTGTGTCTCTTCCCCTCCTCATAAGAGTCTAGATCTGAGAAGAAATACTAAACCACATTGATTCATTGAAAGAATACATACAAACAGGTTTTAACTTTATGATAATGCAAATAACACTTTGTAACTTGGCAGTCAAGCAAGTCACATCACACCGTTTGTGCATAAGAGCTCTCAACATTCCATGTTTTGCTATTTTCTTACAAAAAGACACTGGCAAACCACAAGCTGAGAAAGCATCAGCAGTCTCCACTTCCTGATCAATGGGTCCTCTCCGGCTTCCTGATGCCTAATTGATGAACTAATCCAGTCATTAAACGCTGCAGGGAGCAAATAGGAGACAGTCCAAGTAAATAAACCATTACCAGCATCGTCAGGCAGCTGTGCGTGAGGAGAGGAGAGAATGCAGGAGGATTCCTGGTGGGACAAAGAGGCAAGTAAGAATTAAAACTCAACTTTAAACGAAATAAAGTCTATTGCACAGCAGCTATGGCTTGCTGGGCTAGCATGCCACGCAACTTGATTTATTGCAACCGTTAGGAGAGCGATGCTAGCACACCTGTGGCTACAGAGACATTAAGGGAGTCAACGGCGGGGTGCAGGTCTCTTCGGGGAGGAATGGTGAGCCAGACGTCACACAGCTCCCGCAGGTCACGAGACAGGCCGTAACCCTCACCACCTGCAAGCACATGGGGAGACGTTGGCGGACGAGGGATGGACACGTGCAAAGGCACTCGCAGTTCCATGGCAAACTTGCATAGAGACACACCCATGAGTAGCAGTGAGGGTTTGGACATCTCGAAGTTGGAGCACGGCACGATGGAGGCGCCGGAGCTGGCCTCCACGGACCCGATGGTGCCAATCACCTGCCATCCCTGCCCTAGTTTCACCTGCGGTGTTAGAACACAACCGCATCATCAGGCGGGGAAGTGGAGTTCAGATGAAATGAGTGGAATGGACATGTATCAGGGAACTGGTAAAGCATACAAGTCAGTTTTGGGATTTAGGTCCTTCACAGATACAGGAACAAAACTATTCAAAGTGTTAAACAAATCTTGTCTGACTCGTGTCTACCCTCTACAGGCTAAAAATGGAAGGCCTGTGTAAGTGTGCTGAAAATCCTCTACCTTTATTATATCAGACAAGTTATCATAGCCATACACGTCAATGATCTCCATCACCCCTGAACTGGCTTTGCTCACCACTGGGGTTAGTGGGCAACTGGGAGAACACAAAGAACACATTTAAACACATTATTGGTAATATTTAAAGCTGAGACACAGTGATCATAAGGAAGTCCAAAGAGGCTATTGTCACTTCACATATGAAAAATATGCAATAAGCAAAAATGTTTCTACCTAATATCTGTCATAACATATTATGCATAAATAGAAATTAAGACCCACTCTTTAAAAAAAAACATACACACAAACCTGTTCCGAATGCTACTAGCTACTCTGTCCACTCCAAGAAAATAGGCAGAACGGAGAATGGAACCGAGGTTCATTGGATCCTGCACTCCATCCAGGATGAGCCACAGTGGATGCCGGTGTCTGCCTGGCTGAGGGCTGGTGGGCTTTTCCTCAGTGACGAAGCCAAGGGCGCTTGCCTGAAGGCACACCCCCTGGTGGACCACGCTGCTGGTCATCTTCTCCAGCTCCCGCTTGGTGGCACGTTGAATGGGAACTCCGCGGCTCAGAGCTGCCTCGCAAACCTTCTGCACAGCTTCCCTTGGCCGCCCCTCTGCGTTCTTCACAAAGAGCCTACTTGGGTTCCGTCTGCCCTGACTCAGGGCCAGCAGACAAGGGGCCACACCGAACACCATCTCGTCCTGTTTGTCTCCCCCAAGCCGGGCGCGAGCAGCCCTACCCTTTTGGCTGCCCTTGACAAGCTTTGCAGTTCCCGCTTCCTCCCAGTCTTCCTGACTGAGCTTGCGAAGGTCCGAGGACACTCTGCTCTCGGCTCTAGACCTCCTCTCAAAAAAGGGAGGTGACATGGGCTCTCTTTGCGATCTTTTTGTTGATGGAAAAACAGTAGTCCTTGAATGATTACCAGAGGATGCGAAAGGATTACGTTTCGACCGCTCAGATAGATTGTAACCAGCGTCTCGTGGCCAAAGAAGCCTTTTGGTGGCGTGATAAGTAGCATGTTGGGTACCACCAGAGAACATTACTATTAATAACATCTCCCTTGACGAATATCCATTATTTCTTATAATACCGGAGCATCTGCACACTGCTTTCCACATTATTAGTTGAAGTAAGGTCTGTAGGATTTATCTGTAACAGTGTAATAATTACAAATAGGTCAGTATTTTATCCTTTTACAGTTCCGCTTTGATGGAAGATTAACAACCCGCTTGTTGACGCAGTTCCACAAAAACTGACAAACTACAACATGTATTTGCATGAACGCAACAGTAGTGGCTAGGTAAGTTAGTTTAGCTAGCTGTTGGCCCTTCAGTATGCGTAACGTTAAAAAAGTCAGATATCATAGGAGGAAGCTACTTAGACAAAACCATGCATTTCTTGTTCGTAACATATCCATTCCGTATAAACACTACACTGCTTGACAACTAGCGTTAGCTGGTTCGTTAACTCCGACTGCAAATCACTTACATGTGAGGCATGTGGGTCTGTAGTAAGAGCGCGCTTTCGTTGCAAACAGTAGTTCCGGGATGCCGTTCCAAGATCAGTTGGGGGTCACTGCTTATAGGCTATAGTTATCGCTTTACAATTTAATAATACTGATCCATAACCAGTGTTTTGACAATCGCCGAGCCCTTGCGGCGCATGCGCACAAGACAGTTCCGCCTTCGTAAATTTCAGTTACCAAGCAACAAGGCGCTCTGTGGCTGTAGCGAGGGTTATAAAGATTAAATCGTTAGCAGGCTAGATATTCAGCTAGCCAAACAATGTGTCAATACGCCTTTAACAAGTACTTCCGAACCGTTCTATTAATCGCATTTGTTTGATCATGCTTTAATGCCCATACTAGTGATACGTTCAGCATAAAGCAGCATGCAGTGATGCTGTTTTGTTTAACTCATACTGTTAGCTAGAATTGCTATCACAGGGTAGCTTTCTTATCTATGCTATATGGCTATCTTCTGGTTATAGGATATGGCTGAGAGATTTTGTACCGACACTGGGGAAGCAGTCTACCGCTCCCGCGATGCAGTGAAAAATTTTAAAATAAGGTATGTAACTAACTAGCTAAATGTACATGTAAATGTACAACTTATTAAACGCTAATGTTAGCTAGCTAGCGGTATTTTTGATGGGTGTAATTGTTAGCCACCTAGTAGCAACGTTTAACGTACAGCTAGGTCAGTAACCAGAAACATATTATTGTTGATTTTGTTAACTAGCTAACGTCATCTTATTGTGCTTTGTTAAATACCTATACTTTTCACAGAACTTGTACTTTGGGCATGTTGTTTTAATGTCTTGTGTTATAACAACAGTAGTTGTTGGACAGTTTGCATATGATTACTTGCTAACCTTTCCCATTGGCTTTGTGGTAGAATCAGAATTCAACGGGTCACCTCCACAGTGGCTCTCTCGCAACATCTGCAACAGCAGCACGAGCGAGGCACCATCGAGCTCGACACTTTCATCTCTCAAACACAATCAGGTGCAGGTAGGTACATGGGGAGAGAGAGAGATAGAGAGATTGATTGATTCATTCATTCATTCATTCCAAGAATCCATAAATAGCTGTGCACACTTCAATTTTCATTTTCACACAGTTGATGAAGAAGAGCTGGTGGTTGGCTGGCAAGATAAGTTTTTCAGTCAGGTATGACTTCACAGATTATGGTATTCTGTGTATTTTATGAACTGGCATAATGGCATTAATTTTTCATGTGTGTAGTATGAAATGGACCTGTATCAGAATGAGTCTGTATGTCAGACTCCCCTGGAGAAACAGTATCACACTGAAATTCTGGCAATGGAAAAAGCTAAAAGAAGACGAAATCAGCGTATTTTCACCTACACTGACTTTGATCGCTTCACCAACTGGGAAGAGGTGGGTATTGCCTCTCTCTGGACCCAGTCTTAATTTTCAAATCCACTGTAAAACCGAACTGAATGAAACCTAACTTACTGTAATGGAAAGTAGCAAATATCAGCAATATTTTTAAATGTATGCATAAATGCATCTTGTGAATCTTAACATTGCATAAGTATGTATATGTCATAATAAGTTTTAATTGTGTGAGCAGCAGGCTCAAAGTTTAATGACATCAGCCCAGGTGAGGCCAACCTTCCTAGCAGAGCGCATGGCAAACATCAGACACAGACGGCAAGAGAGACGGCCCATGTAAGTAGAGCTCTCTGATAACCACTGTGCAGCACCTCACGGAATCCAGAGCTAGTTAAAGCCTGAGCCAATCGATGGCAAACCATATAAAGCCTCTTGCATCTGTTCCGAAGAGCACATTTATATGACTTGTGAATATTACTCTGTTGTTGTAGGGACTCCAATATCACCAAGACCCGGTTAGTTGTATGGGAGCCCTCTAAAGAGTTTAAGAACAGCCACATTGTCAACACCTCAATGCAGAGCATGCACATCATGGCAGATCTGGGCCCTGCTGGCAAGTGAGTGACACCACATCACTCATCCTGTATTAAACTCACCACTAAACATCTCCCTGCAGGATGCAGAGCTACATTTTGGCCACTGTCTGATTGAGTCATTTGTTTTACAGGTTGGGACTGAAGGAGAATGAATATGTGCTATGCACCATAAGAGCAGACAGCAGTGGAGTAATTACGCTGAAACCCGATTTCAACAATGATGGAGAATCTTATAGGTGAGTCTTGCTTTTCCCTTCCTCCAGCTCCAGGGCGCATGCTGGGATTGATTACTGGATGTTAAGTGCACAGCACCACTGGTTGGCTCATATGAAGGTTTTGTTTTGCCCACTGCCAGGCTGGGCACAGAGGGTGATAAAAGGGAGGTGTGGCACATCTATCTGGAGAATGCTTCTGCCCCCATTTGCACGGAAGAGAAGGAACGAGAGCAACGCATGTACCGAGATGTGAGCTTTTCCCTGTAGCTTGCATAATGGATGCTTCACTGGATTCAAACTTTTAGTGGTAGTGGTATTTGCATGGGTGTGATGGCTATTCCTAGATCAGCTGATGCCTTTCTCAGCTTTTTCAGTTTTATATAATTTATAAATAGAGAGAGCTGTTCTTAGAACAGGGATTTTATTTTGAGATGGTCTGTGAGCCAAAATAATCCTCAGCCTGACTTCTCTGTCTTCAGCTCTACAACCGGCATAAAGATTATCTCAACAGCCTTGTTGGCCAGGACTTTGAAATGGTAGGGATCCACTGAGCCATTTGAACATCTAGCCTAGTGATTGCTTACAGCTAATTATGTACCATATGCTTTTGAGAACTGTTATGGTTTTGTTCTAAACTGTATACACCCAACTAACCTTGTTTAGAGAGACCTCTAGCACAATGGTGTCAAAACCTTTGAGTTGTGATGATGTACATTGCCTGGACAAAAAAAAGGTCACACACTCTAATATTTCATTGTTCCACTTTTAACTTTGATTATGGCACGCATTCGCTGTGGCATAATTTCCACAAGCTTCTGCAATGTCACAACATTTATTTCTGTCCAGAGTTGCATAAATTTTTCCCCAAGATCTTGTATTGATGATGGGAGATTTGGACCACTGCACAAAGTATTCTCCAGCACATCCCAAAGATTCTCAATGGGGTTCAGGTCTGGACTCTGCGGTGGCCAATCCATGTGTGAAAATGATGTCTCATGCTCCCTGAACCACTCTTTCACAATTTGAGCCCTATGAATCCTGGCATTGTCCTCTTGGAATATGCCTGTGCCATCAGGGAAGAAAAAAATCCATTGATGGAATAACCTGGTCATTCAGTATATTCAGGTAGTCAGCTGACCTCATTCTTTTGGCACATAATGTTGCTGAACCTAGACCTGACAGACTGCAGCAACCCCTGATCATAGCACTGCCCCCACAGGCTTGTACGGTAGACACTAGGCATGATGGGTGCATCACTTCAGCCGACTCTTTTCTTACCCTGAAGAGGTAAGAACAGGGTAAATCTGGACTCATCAGACCACATGACCCTCTTCCATTGCTCCAGAGTCCAATCTTTATGCTGCTCAGTAAATTGAAGTCGTTTTTGCCGGTTAGCCTCACTGACAAGTCGTTTTCTACACAGCTGTTTAGCCCCAATCCCTTGAATTCCTTTTGCAATGTGTGTGTGGAAATGCTCTTAATTTCACTATTAAACATATCCCTGAGTTCTACTGTTGTTTTTCTACGATTTGATTTCACCACACGTTTAAGTGATCGCCGATCACGAACATTCAAGATTTTTTTTTTGAGCACATTCCTTCCTCGAAGATGTTTCCCCACTGTCCTTCCACTTTTTAATAATGCGTTGGACAGTTCTTAACCCGATTTGAGTAGTTTCAGTAATCTCCTTAGATGTTTTCTCTGCTTGATGCATGCCAATAATTTGACCCTTCTGAAACAGATTAACATCTTTTCCAGACCACAGGATGTTTGTTTAACAAATGAGAAGCTACTTACTGCATCAGTTAGGGTTAAATAGCTTGTTGCCAGCTGAAACATAATCACCCATGCAGTAATTATCCAATGGGAGGCGCTTACCTGTTTGCTTGGTTAAATCCAGTTGGTGACCTTTTCTTTTGGCTAGGCAGTGTATTTAGTTCTTTATTAATGTAAATTAATGTAACATTATTTACTGTTAGAAATGTTCTTTTCATTGTATTGCAGCCACCTGCCGGGATTCTTCGTCTGATTGTTAATGGAGAGATAGGTAAGTATTACGAACAAAACAGAATGCATTCCTCCATTTTCAGTGCAAAGGACCCATATACCTTGTTTATATTTCCCAGTTTCTGCACAGGGCTATGAGTATGACAACCTATATGTTCACTTCTTCCTGGAGCTGCCGAACAGTAAGTGAACCTGACCATACTTTAATCCAGCCAATCCATAAGGAGGTATTAATGTGTTCGTCACACTCCTCAGGCTGGTCCACTGCATCATTTCAGAGCCTCTCTGGTGTGACTCAGACATGCCGAACACGCACGTTTGGGAAGGTAAGAAAGATATCACTTGCTGGGTGCATTTTCCCATTTATATAACGAGTGAGGGAAGGGCTGACCTGGGCATTCTCTCTGTGTCCAGGACAATGTGGCATTCTTCTCTTACCCCTTCAGCTTTGAGTCCTTCTTCAGGAAAGAGGATGAGTCCGAGGGTGAGCTTGTGCTTTATTAAATCCCATTTTGACCCACTTTGGAATCATAGCGTTCAACCAACCAATTAGTTTTTATTTGTTGCTGAGGGGCAGTTTCATCAGCATGTGTACTTTACATTACCCACAATACGCATCCACACTTATACCAGCATACACATACAAAATAACAAAAACACACCTGATGAACCCCATAGAGATGAAAAATCAAGTAAATAAATGTAATAAATACCACCCATGATGCGTATAGGTTTGTAGGATACACATAACTTTTAAATGTAGGACTTAAGGTAAGATAGTAGCTACTGATATCCCAAGAAATGGAATTGAATCTGTGGAGTGCAAAATGAGCATGATCCAGCTGATTTGAGGAAATCATTTGGTTTTGGTTTGTAGCTTCTCTCCCCCTTTGGCCTGTGCTGTACTTCAAGGTTCTCTCCCTGGACTTCTGGCAGCGCCACAGAACTGAGGGATACGGATACCTGGTCATACCTTCTACACCTGGTGTGATTTCTTGTCTTCGATTTTACTTCCACATATCTCATGGTGGAGAATTACATAAATGTAGTCAGTTTTTAAGGAGTAGACATCCCCAGAAATCAGTGCACGTTTTTTCCAACGATAGAGAAATCATGTGGATAATGGTTGATGCGTGCGTGTGGTGGCATGTAGGCTATCGCAGGGTGACATGTCCCACGTGGAGGCCCCTGCAGACGGGCACAGTGGCTGAACTCAGGCGCTTCTTCATTGGCGGAGCTCCTGAACTGGAGGACATCAGCGATGTGAGAATACCCAGTACATTTAAGGTGGGTCCAACCTCTGATTGGTAAAATAAATGGGGTTTTGAAGGTGGGTAGTAGAATATTGGACACCAGAGGAATTACTGGCAATTCTGACTGTTGTCATTTGTTTGTCCAAGGGAGATCGACTGAGCCGGTTTGGCTTCCGCACTCAGGCAACAGGGAGTATCACTTTTGTCCTGAACTGCCTCCAGCATGCCCGGTTAGCTAAATGAAAACGTTCATCCAAAAAGTGTTGCGTGTTGGCTTTCCAATGGTGTGAAGTATGCTGCTGTTTTATTGCAGGGCGTTTGTGGATTCCAAAACTCTGAAGAAGAGGCGACAGACTGTTTTAGACCAACTAGGTGGTCACAGTGAGCTAGGATCTGTTTCTAATGTGCTAGGTAAGGGCTGAAATCCAAGTAATGCGCCAACAGCAGGCTTTGTATTACTGAGGGATAAAATGGTGCTTAGAGGTGAACAAAGTGTGTGTGTGTGTGTGTGTGTGTGTGTGTGTGTGTGTGCATGTGTATGGGTGCGTGGGGTTAGAGGCATTTCACAGGGCTCGTAAGCGAATGCAAGATGCCAGAGAGAGTCTACCCCAAGATCTCATCAACACCAATGCCTCATTCATCTCAGAGTCCTCAGCATAAGTGCACAGGCATCTATCCTTAAGGGGTTCTTCCTGTTTAAAGGTCATACAGGACAGGATGCAGTGGTTTATCTGTTTCATGTGAAGCATTCCTCTTTGATATGTATATTGACTTTTTATACTGTAATGTCTTTTTAGAGATGATATACTTTTTTCTAAAATTGTTTTTTATAAAAAATAAACTATGAATGTAAACTGTAAAATTAATATATTGTCTAGACTTCATGGATGAAGCTGTTAAGATAAAATAACATCTTTAAAAAGAGGCTGCCATTACTGATCAGTTTCCTACTTCAAGAGTAGGTTTATTTTTTGTAAAGCACACAGTAAGCAGTAGAGAGCGCCATTTAGGATAAATAATGAACACGCCTTCTTGCTTAGCATGAAGCAGTCTTTTAAATCACTCTAATATGTGATCAGTATTACTTTGCAAGTTTTGGATGACTAACAATACAAATTTGGATGGTTAACATTAAGTGTTTTAATATAATGAGTTTATTTTTTGATATTAAGAGCAACACTTCTCTCCGATTACCCTGATTATTTCTTTCTCAGTTTACATTGATTATGATTTTTGTTAGTAATTGATATTGATGGGTAAATGTATTACATATCAGTGGTACACTTCGCTTTTGGACATTTGGATAAACATGCAAGTGTATGTGTACACTTGGGGGGTGGGGGGTTGACTCATTTAAAGCTTATTACCTTTTTCTAATTTATAGAAGACAAAAGCTTTAAATCTCTTGAAATTGCTACATTTTTACAATAAATAATGAGAGATCATGTCAAAAACTAAGTGCAAATGAGTATAATTATTTTTAAAATAGTTATTAAATAGTCGGAACAAACTCGAGTGGCATGGCATGGCCCCCTCCTCCCAGATGTCTTCCTGTGTGTGTGTGTGAGTGTGTGTGTTTGTTTTTGCATGGCAACGGCCTTCCCATGTATCACAGCTGTTCCTCGTTTTGCTTCACTGTGCATGAAAATAAAGTCCTGTTTAGTCGTGGATGTTTGACCAAACAAAAGCAGTGTGCATCATTGTTTGTGTTTAACAGTTTTCGTTGTGCCAGCTTTGTTACGTGTAGTAAAAAAACGTCTGTGTGTGCGACACAGCTTGATTGTGCATCCTGCCTCGCCTCCCACGTCACATTGCGGTTTTCAGTACAACCTGGTATGCACACCACTCATAACGGATTTTGCTGCTTTCTGCCTTAACGTCACTTATGACTGATTTTGCTAATTCTTGCCTTACACTCTTTGATCAGAGGGACAAGCTGAAACTTGATCAGCTACGTCCTCACTAAAAATATGATTATAGTCCAAATTGTGAATATATATAAGCTTTAAGTGTTAGTAAGTCATTAATAAATGCTGATGTGTTTTACACTTCACAATAAAGCTCCCCTTTAGTAGCAATAAGTGTAAGTTATTCATAAATATTTATGTGTTTTACATTTTACAATAAGGCTCCTTTTTGTAGTTATAAGTGTTAATATACCATTAACAAATGGTTATATAGCCCAAGCAGCTTTGTTCCTCAGTGCAGTTGTTTTTTAAAAGAGCTTTAATTTTGACAGTGGAATGAACACTTCTATCCTGAAAACCTTCTGACTCTGTGTATTATTTTGCCATTTGTTAAAAAGTGTTAATGACAAAGGAATTTGTTACAGATGAGAATTTGCTACACTTCTCTCTTACCCATTTAGATGAATACATAAGCGTAATTATACGTAAATATATTTGTAATTATATAACTAAACTTAAAATGGAGATTTGACTCAAATACTTTTTAAGGCTATTTCAAGTTTCCAAGAGAAAATGAGCCCTAAATCCCTGGTAAGGAAGAAAATATTTAAATATAATGGAGCATTAAAAAGTACAAATTAATCTGATTTGTATTAATTAAATAGTCAACATAACCTCAGTTTTTCTGAATTTTTCTTTGACTTGAACACATGTTGATGCTTGATTGGGATTTACATTTGCATTTTGTTTCTGTCTCTATTTTTGAGGAAGGAGGGGCGATGGGTCAGAATTTGAACATGATTACTGGAAATAAACTAGCGATAACTCAAATGTTCCAATTACAAATCAGGCACCTTAACCACTGAGCTACCACTATTGCTTTACACTTCAAATCACACTACATTCTGGGAAACAGTCACTTTCGAATATACCGGCTTTTTTTCTTAACAGGAAATGGCAGCAGTAACCAAGGATATGAAACTTAAGGCTTGTTAACAGTGGTGTTTGGTGGGTTGTTACACAAAGCCTTTCGGCAAAACGGGTTTATATGTTACTACTTAGTAGATACCACACCCATGAGTAGACGGTTATGAGTTTTATATGAGTTCAGAAACCTGCATATCACCATTTATATAGCTGTTGCAACTGCTCTTCCATTCAACACAACTACATACACAGTAAGTAGCTGTTTAAAGCTTTCTTGATCAAATTTTGCTGTTTGTTTGCTGGCCAATATGAGTTTTCTTTTTGTACCACTTCTTTAATTCCATTGTCATTAACACTGTTGCCACATTAGTGTGGAAAATTGAGAATAATAGAATAATAATAAATAAGTCACCAAAATCACTGCTGGAGAGGTGCTGTTTCCCCTTTAATGTTTGAATATTTTAATCTTTTAAGCATGTCTGTGAGTTTATATTAGGCTACATTTTCATTTTAATTGTGGTACTTAAAAGATTCCATAGAAAACAGTGATTAAGTGTAACGTTCGGAGGCAAAGCAGGATGCAGAGATGAGCTGTGTAGGACACACTGAAACGTTTTATTATAAACATAGACAAAGACGTGGTTAGCAAGCAAACCTGGTTCAAACAACGACAAAACAAGTATGTAGACAAAGGACATATACATACACACTAATGACCCACAACAAGGAGCAGGTCAGAAACACAAGGAGGGTGTGGTCATGCAGACAAACACACACGCACACACAGGAAGATGTTTGGGGAGAGGGGCCGTAACGTGACATTAAGGATAAAAGCTCACAAAATCTTCCAAGTTTCTAATCCGTATATTGCATGAATTTTACAATTATTTGTATTTGCACTGCATGTCTTTCTCTCTACCCCCTCTTGTTCCTAACCCTCCCTCTCCTTATTCCTTTTATCCCTTTTATTGCAAGTTGTAGCAAAAAATTGAAATGAATAACCTTAGTTTGTAATTAGCAGGAAAACAGTCAATTGAGGGAGCTGGGAAAAGGAAATTGGGCAAACTAGCATTTTCATGCTAGTGAAAACTACTGAAAACTAGTCTGGACCCAGGGTTGATTCTTTGTGAGTTTGATATGTTTGGTCATGCATGAAAGCTTTTTCTGAGCCCAGGAGCCTACAGAGACCTGATCTCTTGTCCTCTTGAAACCAGTCTAGAATTTGCCTTAAATTGTACTCAGTCATAATAAGTTGCTTTGGATAAAAGCGTCAGTTAAATGCCATAAATAAAAATGATTTGTTAATTTTGTAACATTACTGCTTAGACTTATTGTATCACTTAGCTTTTCAAGTTTCATGATGGCGGGAATAGGATTGCAGTGTATTTTATGTAGGTTAGCCATATGATAACCTCATATTATCACTATTATGCATCAGTGTGTCTAATAAAACCACACTTTCATAGGACTGGAGGAAGATTACTCTAATACGCTCACCTTTGTGGTGCACATGCTGAAAGCATACTGAAAGCATCATAAAAGAACATATCTTATGGTTGCCTGCATAGCTAAAAAGGTAAATGAGAACGGCTCATTATTTCCATGCGCAGATGGACAGTGAAATTGTATGTTTCCAAAAGCACTGTTCGTGAGTGTTTTTATCCAAGGTAATATAAAAAGCAGAAAATGGATGAACATAGTGGCTTTCGTTTTGCAAACCGGTGTCCAGGACATATGGAGTGGTACAATTGATCTACAGTTGGAATGAGGCTCTCCCCTGCGGTCTCCAGTATTCAGGAAACATCAGCAAGACATACATTTATGACTCATGCTACACTGAGGATCCAGTATTTTGCCACATCCTGCTTGAGCAGGCTCATATATCAATAATGGATATATAAAGCACAAAAGAAAGTTTAGAAAAATATATTATCCGATATGTATCCTAGCCAGTACAGTAGGATAGAATACTTTTGAAATACAGGGATAAATGCTGATACCTATAAATGCAAAACAAGTATTAGTTCTATATGTGAGAACGATAAGTGCAATAACAAACAATATAAAACTATACATGCTAAAGGTTCAGTCACCCAACAGTAGTATGAATTTCATGGGTAGAGGATCAATGGTGATTTTCAATATTCCACAAATATATAAGTCCTCAGTCTGTGTTTGAAGACTACAAGGGACTCTGCTGTCCAGACAGCCAGTAGAAGCTCCATCTGGGAGCCAGGACAGAGAATAGTGTCGGTACTTGTCTTCCATGAGACTTGAACCACACCTCTCCCGTTCCCAATCCCCCAATTACTGATCACCTGCACCTGCTACTTTTTTGGCCTTTTAGTTCTCCATTGAAGCCCACAGAAACTACCTTCCAGTGCTGCCCATTGTTCCTTACTGCTGTGATCCTTCTCTGTCTCAAGACTGTGCTGCAGCGCTGTTTTCCTTTATGTTTGTGGCCAGTTCCACATGGTGCTTTTTTGTTTCATTTTTTGATATAGGGACTAAAGAAACTCCAAACACTCACTTTCATTTTGCTCCCTCCCTGCAGCCATCACAGTGTACTTGGCTACAGTTACCACAAACAGCCAAAGACAGACTTATACTATTTTCAAACAACATAGTCATGATTTTAAAGGGTTGTGTTAATTAATTTTTTAAAATTTTATGTTTCTAAAATTTAACTCTATGGAGTTTTTGTGTTTTCAATATCTTTCATTGTCAGTTTCATCAGTAGGATAATACAGATGAATACAGGATAATTCTAATGGATCTTTATTGAATACAATGTGATATCTGTGATTTTAATGTGATCTCTGATGTATTTATTTCCACAAAAATCTCAAATCACTAAGGAAAAAAAACCCCTTAATTTCTGCTTTCTCTTAAACTGAAAATTAAAAAATGTAGGTCCAGTATGTCTCTGTAATAATTGCCTGGCAATGTATTGATATATGTCTTTTGCTATTTTCCCAGGGTGGCATTCTACAAATGAATAATAAAGGTTAGTCGTTCACAATCTCTAAAAATTCTTATTATTAATTACTGAATTTACTAAAAATACTGACTTATTCCTCACATCACTGCAAAAGTATTTATGTTATTTTGTTTGTTTTAAACAGAAAATAAACGGGTACTTGAAAATGAAAACCCCTCTGCTCCGCATGTGGTGTTTAAAAAACAGAAATTGGCTACCCCACTGAGCACAGTTGACAGTAAGTTTAACACTGGCCCTGATCTTGGTTTGAGGGGGCTGGCCCTAGACCCTTTTTCTCTTCTCACTTGTGCTGTATGCTAGTTATTACATTTAAGTGATGGTTCCAAAACTTTGAACCTTTTTTTTTTATCCATCTTACAAAATAACATTCTTGAAAATGATTACTTATTATATATTTGTGCTAATGTTTTGTGTTATATATTAGTTTTTGGAAGTTCCTGTACATGGATTAAACTTAGTCATGGAATAAATTCCAGTGCCAATGATGAAATATATATATATATATATATATATATATATATATATATATATATATATATAATTGTTTAAATATGTGTATGAAATGAAAGGTTTCATAAATAATGCTGCATCACTTTCAGTTGTTCACCTATATTATAATATATATATTATATTATGTATCAGCTAGATTTAATATTTACAAAGAATATTGATCTGGTATGTTCCATATTTATTAATGCTTGGTTAATGCTTGCACTGTCATTTTCCATATTTTTCAGTGATGAAAAATATTACAATAACCAAAGAAAAAATGAAAAAGGTTGAACATAATTTCAAAAAGAATAGTTTTCATGACTACATCAGGTATAGTTATAATACTTTTATACCACAAATATGATAAAGTATATAAAATAAATATGGACTAAAATCAAATTTGATAAAACTGTCTTATGCAATTTTTGCACAGGGAAACCATAACAAAATTGGATGAGACATTGAACAAAAAGAAAAAAACTACTGTGGGAGTGTTTGGGAAGACAGGAGCTGGCAAGAGCTCACTGATCAACGCTGTTCTGGGGGGGAGGGACCTGCTACCATCAGGAACCATTTGTGCTTGTACATCAGTCATTATACAGATTGAAGCCAATGTGACAGACTCCAACTACACAGCTGAGATTGAATTTATTTCAAAAAAGGTAACATTTTTTTTTACCCCTTTGAAAGAGATAATTAAAAAATTAGTAAGTATTACTAATACAATTAAACATTATTATATATCATATCTATCTTATTAGTTTATGATATGTTATTTCAACATTTATAAAATAAAAAAGAGCTCATGAGAATGTTTCACTCACATTACACATTGGACACATTTTTCTACTTCTCCACCAAATTGAGGCCCTTTGACAATAGTCCATATTTTCCCTGTTGGATGGAAAATGTATCTCCAAAGCTTTAGTTTTTTAGGAACATGAAAAAACTGTTCTCTGAAAATAGAGGTGGAAATCAATGCCAAACAATGTAATTTACATATACAATATTTCAACTCAGAATTAAAAAATGGACTTATGTCCATTTCATAGTTAATATAGATTTACATGTAAAAATCAACAAAACTTTACTTTTTAAATTAAATAAACTATGTTAGGAAGCTAGTGAGGCTGACAGTTAATGCAAACTGGTTAGCCACTTTATAAGCTAAATTGCCTAAATATTTTATTTGGCTTATTACTTTGACCTATTGCACCTTAGGATGTTAGCTATATTTGTACAGATAGAGGATTGCAAAAAATGTCAGACAGGTCTAATTTTGCATTGCCTGGCGGTGGGGATCTTGGTTATGTTTGAAATAGACTACGACATACTGTATACTACATAATGCATTCAGTATGTACTGTATACTGCCTTATCTGTGCAGTCGTCTGTAGTATAGTATCCAGTATGCAGTATAGTATCCAAATGCAAACCATAATATGGGATTACATGCATTTATGAAGGTGCCGCTAACTTGTAAAAGATTTTCCACCACCGTTCTCACATGTAGTACGACATGAAGATAGCTCTGGAATATTTTGCCATAGTAGTACATCATCTTGTTATTTTTCCTGTACAGGAAATATTTATTTTGGTTGCCTTCTGCATAATGGCATACTGATTTGGTGCCCAATCAGTACGTGAGTAGTATGTAGTAGGCTATTTCGAACAGAGCCATTATGTAATGTGGAACGATGTGAGAACGGACACGAACACTGAGAAGAGTAAGTTTTATTATGGACAAATCCAGAATCCTAATTCATAGAATGTTCCAGGATCGAATAGCCAGGGGTATCAGGAAACGAAACAGCCAGAATACATAGTGAATGATTTAGACAGGTAACTTAACATAGAAAAACCTGAGTATTGAAACAAAACAGAGAAACAAGGCAGAACATAGAAAACGGCAGTGTATAATGTAGCTCACAGGAAAATGACAGACTAGTGAAAATAGACAAGAACCAGCTAAATAAAACTGAAAACACAGGATTTAAATAGACAAGCTAACAAGTGAAACTAATAAATGGAAAAACCAGGATCAGGAATGGAGCAGAGCAGAGCACATGACTGGGTTGCTAGAGAAATCTTGGTTGCAGAAGCAAATCTAGATGCAATGCAATAGGTTTAGTCTTAAAAATCCGAAAATGAGATCAGATTATTGGTTACACCAATGTCTGTTGATGTTTTATAGGCTCTTTCAGTAGAAAGAAAAAAAAAAAGAGGACCAAATTCCAAAAATCTCACGTTAGGCATTTTGGATCAAAAGAAGGAAAAAGTTATAAAAAGCAATACAGATTCATTTCAGTTATTGAAATGCTGCTAGTTTTTGACCAGAGCCATTTTTGTAATAAACAGGAAAATTTGCTTAATTTTTAAAATCTTATGTCTCAGAAGTTTGCCAGTTTAAGCCCCACCACCACTAAGTTGCCACTGTTGGGCCCCTGAGCAAGGCCTTTAACCCTCAATTGCTCAAGTTGTATTCAGTAATAATTGTAAATTGCTTTGGATTATAGTGTCCGCTAAATACCATAAAATGTAAATGCTTATGGCCCCACACAAGTCTCTAACAGAAACTGTTAATCAAAATAATGTAACATACTTTTCATATACATGTATATATGAAAGGGAGAGTATTAATACACTGCAGAAAAAGCTGAAGGGTAGATTGTCAGTGTTGAGAAGAGCAGAGGTCTTGAGGAAAAGTGGAAAAAGGAGTGTGCTAGGGCGGCCTAGTTTAGGGTCCAGTTAAGATGGTGAAACATAGGAAAGAAAGACTTGGAGGAGCATCTCAATAGTGTCTATTCTGATAAGGAGAAGGAAGGCAAAGGTGCTGGAACTGCCAGCAAAGAAAGTCTAGATGTTTGTCAGTTGAAAATATTTTGATGGGGGGACAACACCTTCTATACTGAAAACCCCCCCCACAATTTAGCATTTAGGTAGATGGTTTAGTTCCACCTTAAAATTATATAGAGCAATTTGTAGGGCTGAAGGAAATGGTGAAAGCTATTAATAGCATTGAAAAGTCATTTCATCAGGTAAACTGATAACTGTTTTGCCTACGGTGTGGCTTGCTGCCTCATATTAGTTGGCAACTGATGGTTTGTGAGGTTGTGGTGACAGAGCGACTAAAGAGGATTATTAGTAAGGCTAAGGAAGTGGCTCAGGGTGTTGTGTTGTGTTGTCTTGGTGTCATGATATGGGGGAGGGGTGCTGGCGCTACCACAGACATATTTAGTTAAAGAATTTAAATGTGATATGGTAAGTTGTGAGATAATTTTTAGGAGAGGTGGTGTAATTAGCTAAGAGTGACTGCAGTACAGAGATATGGTAGAGCAGGTGCATAGTAGAAGAGAGAGGTCTTGGGTCAGGTGATTTATGGAAAGAGGCCACATCACCAGAGAAATGGTGAATGAATACTAGTTTTATTTGTGAGCAGAAAGCAGGGTTGGGTATGGCCTTAGTCATTGGAGAGGCAAGTATGGACATGGTGGGGAATGCTTGGTGGCATAGTGGGTAAAATCCATATGGAACTGGTGGCACAGATATGCATTAACAGTGTCATTGGGGTTGGGTATGGTTTCAGTCACCAAGGAGGTCAATATCGATTTACATCTAAAGAGATTTTCTATGTGGAGGGGTATGGGTCTTGGATACCAGATCTCACTATTGAGCCTTCTTAAAGTGCTGTGGGCATAATTCAGTGAAACACCAATTAACATCTCTGTGAAGATCTTGTGAGTTAGTGGTGGGCTGGACACTATATGAAACTAATATCTTATGACAGGTTATGTGACATCTTCTGTTATTTGACATATTATCTGTTATTATACTTGAAATAAATTGTAAATAGGTTGCTTCTACTTTCACTTTAATAATAGTTTACAAAGGATGTGACAACATTTTCTTAAATACTTCTGGATTTGTTTACTTTTTCCACAAGAAATACAGAGAGATTATTTGCCATATCCATCATAGCCAATAACAGCCCTCCTTTGAATGTCTCTTAATTACAAGTCCCCTTCCCCACCTCTAATTAGGGACATAAAATGTAATATATCAAGATGCTGAAAATCCTTTGGGCTTGTTGCCAAAACCAAGCACAATGTCAATAATTTTTTTTCATAAAACCTGAACATGTGACTTGTGTTCTTTGCTTCTACTACTAACACTTTCAGGATTGGGAAAATGAGCTGAAAAACATTCTGAGTGTTATATCAGAGGATAAAAAGAATTTAAAAGGACAGAACAATGAAAGTTCAGAAGACATTACAATGGCAGATGAAAAGATTAAAGCACTGTATGGAAATGAAGGAGCTTCTAAGACCTTAGAAGACCTCATGAAAGATAATAATTTCTCAAATATTCCAGAGTTTCTAACCTCTGGAAAAAAAACAATAACACATGAAAATGTAAGTCAGTGCTTGTTGCTTGTTCAGAATGCGCCATTTTTAATGATTAGATAACTATATGAAAGAGGTTCTACTTTTGTGCTCATGTGTGATTTATATATGCACCATCAGGCCTCAGATTTATCTGAAGAAATTGACTGCTACATTAGGCATAACGGATCAAGCCCTGGAGGACGTTACTGGCCAATAGTGGCAAGTGTGACAATAATGGTTCCAAATTGCAAAGATTTCCTGGAGCATGTTGTGTTAGTAGATCTCCCTGGAACTGGAGACTGCAACAAAACCAGAGATGAGATGTGGAAATCGGTGATTATTGCTTATAACAGACATAAAATTCTAAATTAATATGAAATCTAGATTTATAACTAGCAGCCCATTTGCACCTCTTAAGCATACTATAAAGTTGGTTTTATATGAACAAAAGTAGTCATTTTGCTTTAGCTCAATAAAACCTTAAATGTAATCACTCACTACTCAGCTTTGAGATATACATTTGATGTGCCTTGTTAAATTATTAATTTTGCAGTTTTTTCTGATACTGAACAGAAATTGAGAGATTGCTCAGCAGTGTGGATTGTAAGTGAAATAGAACGTGCTGCTTCTGACAAGTCGGCTTGGGATATTCTGAAAAACATAACAGACATGGCACAAGGTGGAGAGTGCAGGAGCATCTCCTTTATCTGTACCAAGACTGATCTCATCAGCACTACATACATGAGGTGAGTAGCATTTTATGATTCTATTGCTAAATGTAGCATGATTGTTCAGTTATACCTCAGCCTTAGAAGGTGAAATTCAATTTACTGTTTATCATTTGAATGATGTCCACTACATATATTTATGATGTGAATAGCTAATATCTCTCACATTTACTGAAATGAAATTGGTTTGATCACTCCCATTGGCACTATAATACTGACAATCACATATTTAAAATAGATCGGTAAAGCTCAAGGATAAAGACTTGGAAATTACATGCAAGGTAATCATTTTTGTTCAAATCATTTAAAATTATTCAGAAGAAAAATTGTTCCATTGCTATGTGCAATGTCAGCAAGAACTAAGGGTGTATGAATAAATAATTTGCACATCTTTACAGGACACTCAGTATAAGAGAAAAGCTGCATGCATATTGTACAGAAACAAAGAAGCCAAGGAAGAAGTGAAGAAGTCTTTTGATGCACAACATATAATAAAGGTATTTTATTCAATCATTTAATCAGTTATATACAATAGTAAAACACAAGCACCCAGGTCACAAGTTCTTTTGAGGACCTGAGTGAAGTTTTACAACTACACATGGACGCTATAAATCGATGAATATCATCATGCCTCAGTAAAGGTAACTGTCTCCACCTAGTATGGAATGACCCTTCAGCTTTTCAGCATAAATCACAATCATGGATGTGGAAAATGTTACGCAGGACAAGGCACAGGACGCACAGACTCCCTTGACATAGACCGACGTTTATTGATATAACACAGACGGTATACATAGCCGTGAGTGCCGTTAACACGCAGGGTGAAACAAACAAGTGGCTATGTGCGTGACTAAAGACATGACATAACATAATGTGACACCTAATGTCTAACAAAGACCCACAAAGAGGCACGCTCCCACAGCAGTTTGAATACAAACATTTGAACCATAAGGCAAAAAAGACAACAATAAAGCATTTGCAGGTGCCAACAAGGAGTTTGCGGTTACAAACAATCCGGTGAACTCGCACTGTACGCGGCGGGCCGTACCACGTTAACAGTGGGAAGCATTCCGTGACAGTAGTAACACATTTCGGGGCACTATGTTAGGTGAGAATCCCTGACAAACCCACACCAATAGAAGGAGGGAATCAACTTGTAACAATCACACATAATAATAATAAAAATAATAATATGTACATGTGTATTAGCCTTTTTCCTTTTTGTTTTTTACTCGTGTTTTTGTTGAGCGCATACCCAGTAAGGAGCGGGCATGATACACGAGTTCAGGGCTTTTCCCCTTCCTGAGCAGATGACTTTGGGTCGATCGTGAATGGATTGACTGTGAAATAGGGAATCCCAGGAACCAGGGAAAAAACTATTTTGGACACGGAAATAGTAGGTCGTGGGATTTTACTTGGGGAAACTGTTGGCGTCTTCAGCCTCTACTTTCGTGCGGTGGAAACATACCTGGTATATATATTTTTTCTTCCTCACACCGGGGTATTACTGACTATTGACGGAGTTTTCTGGGGGATTTACAAATATCGTTGTCCTATCTACCAAAGGTAACATTTGGGGTTAGCTTCGAAGCGGAGAAGAGACCACCGAGTCTCCATCCTGGTTTACCTTGCTCACTATTTCCCCATGTACCATTGCCATAGTGTTGTGTGACCTGAAGTGTGGTATTATGTTTCGTATATTTGTATAATACTACCACTTGAAGGGAATATTGTAGCATATATGTGGTGTTTGGGTGTTATTAAATGGCATACATTTTTATGTTAATTCGTGTATTTGTGAGAAAGTATATCACGCTACAGTGCTAGACGCACCACCCCGAGATTGTTTGTGTTTGTGAAAGAGTCCTGGGGAAAACATGGCGAACGTCACAAACTATGTAGTTAAGGCAGGGACAAACTTTATTTTTCTATATTAAAGTAAAAAAAAATCACATTGCACAAGTTTCAATCTAATTGCCTCTCATCAAAAACAGTATGAGAAAAAGGCCATCTTTATAGACAAAGCACCTTATTGTTCTGAATCAGTCAAGTCTGTAATGTTCAAAAATGAGTCCTATAGGTAGTGTTCTATTGTGAGTGGGCACACAAAGCATTTGATTCCACATTACAACAGTCTGAGTTTTGAGCTATGTACTAATATTACTATTCATATTCATTCCTTAGAAATATTTCAATTGTGATGATGGCTTCCTTTCCATTTTTACTGTGAGTTCCGAAGAATTCATCAGTGATACTCCAATCCTGGAAAAAGAGCAAACAGGTGAAGTATGCATAGTTCTACATAAAGTTCTACCAAAAAAGGATGCATAACTCTAAATATTAAATCAAGTTAAATGAATAAACAGAATAATATTTCTAAAACAGATGTACTCATAATAGATGTTCTGAATGACCTTCTCTGATCTGAACACAGAGATACCAAAGCTCCAAGACCTCTTGAAGGGGTACAACAATAGTCAAATCAATGAAATGGGAAATCAGTATGTCCTTGGAGCACGTGGAATCCTCTACCTGATTCAAGGTTCTAGGGACACAAGCCAAGACATGGTATGCATTCACATCATATTCAATGTCACATCAGGGAATTTATATCATCAATCACTAGCAATCCCTACCTTGTACTCTATTTTATGAGGTGTAACTATCTTTTATGGGTGTAACATAAGGGTACAGTTACTGTACACTATCTCTTGTCATGCACAATTTGTCAACCCTCTGACAAGTTGGTGCTCTTCACTGACCCTCTATTCACCTGATATTATCTAGGCTGTGATGCATTCTAAACCTAGAATTAACACTGAAATGTTAGAGGCTGTTGGTTTAGCTGATGCAGTTTTATCAAGCAAAGAACTGTTGCACATCAATGTCATTAATTTATTGACAATGTCCCAGCCCTAAATATCCCACCATCAGGAGTGCTACGATGAGGAACCTACGCTTACTGACGAACTGGAGCTTTGTTTAAAATGGTGCAAATGATTCACTTTACAGCATGTAGAATTCTAGACCAGCTTGCCCCGATTATTAACTCTGCATTGAGTAATGAGAGGAATCCATGCATATATATTTATCCATTTCACCCATCTACACAGCTTTTCTCAAGTCTAGCATAAATGCACATTCACTGAGCATTAAATGAGTAGTGAGCCCCCATTTCTCACTTTCCAATGCTACAATGTATCTACAACAGTATCATTTGTACTGCTGGCATCATAATTTTATGGTGTAATTATTTATATTTCAGGACACCATTCAGCATCTCATCATGCCCTGGTTTTGTTGGGAGCATAGGGGAAGGGGGCATATACACTATAGAGTTACATTATGAGTTGGCATGATACAGTCATGCAAAAGGGATCAGCCTGTCATTTAATTTCTTACTTTGACTTTTGATGTTATTTTGACTCCAGCCCTCAGTGGGTTGTATTGGGTCATTTTGTTATCAAGCAAATACACAGTTTATAGCAGTCAAGGTTTTGAGCTTTAACCTTTCGTTCATCAAGATCCAATGTGTGATTTTTGTGTTCACTTAATTATTTTGAGCAGCATAGAACGCAACATACGGTAACTGTTAGGGAGATGGCAGACAGAATTAGGACTACACTAGTTTGCACTGGAAATATATCATTGTGACCTTCCATTGCATAAACAAACAAACAAAAACAGAACATCAACAATAAGTAGACTATTCCTACAATCATAACACATTGTAGTTGTCAGATAGACACTTTATTTTCGTAAAAATTCCAGGTCCAATTTTGTAAAAAATTCAACTCTGCATATTCATAATTGAATTTTGAATAGCAGAAATACTAATTAAAGATATCTTTTAATTTAGTTATTAGTAAATATGCATGAGAGATGTGTATAGTTTCAGATATCTAAAACAGAGTTGTAGATATCTAGAATTCTGTTTTGACTAGTTGGAATAATATTGATACGTAAATATAGAATTATAACTAGTTAGAATGCTGTTTTAACTAGTAACAATTTCATTTTAACTTTGTATTCTGTATATTTACATACACACATGCTGGACCAAAAAAAATCCTGTGATGCTGCACGCTTGAAAAGGAGCCTTGACCTCACAAACCTTCTGTAAAATATTTCATAAGAATCACATTAATCAAACAAAACAGTATTTACAATTACAATTATATAGCACAGCATGGTATATTATTTTAACACATACAACTTCATCCCATGTATGGCTGAAGTCTAGTCTTGGGCTAAATTTAAATCAACAATAAAAAATACCTTTTAGATAAGACTTATGGCTAACCTGATTATAATCAATAATAACATTCAATATTACAAGAGTAAAATACATTTTAAATGTTAAATTAATATTTACTTTGTTTGTTCTTCCTGTTCCTCTGACCTGTCCTAAGAATCACTTGACTTCCCTTCACTTTCTCTATGCTGTGGGTACTCATCCTCAATACTGTCAACAATGCAGTCACTGTCATCTAGTAATTTAAGATCACCTTCCACTGTCATCCCTTAACAGAAATGATATGCAAACTATGAAAAACATTTCAGTTATATGTGCAGGATAATAAATAAAAATAGTTTTGTTCGATCATGTAGGTGGCAAGCATCTTTCTCAGCAGCATCCATTTCCAGGATTTTTTTCAAGCTAAAAGAAAAACCCTTAATGTCTTTGAACAAACAATAGAAAGCCAGAGTGGTGAAGGAATGCATAAAAGTGGGTGTGACAATCTAAAACTTGCTATCAAGTTATGAAACCCCATAATACTAGACATTTTGGAATTAAGAAATCATCAGCAATGTTACCTAAGAGGAGCAGAAAAGGAGTCATCAGGCCATATACTTTACTAAAAATCAACAAGCATAATTTTCTTTTGCAGTGAATAGGGCTATCATTATACCAATTAATTGAGCTAGTTAGTTAGCTAGCATTACACCAAAACATTTAGCTAGCTAGTTAGCTAAGGCTGTGCCCAGATGGCATCATAATGGTATCAGTTCAGGTGTTCTTAGGTGTTCTCAGTAAAAAGCAATTTTTAGCCAAGATATCTACATATAAAGTAGCTTCTATGCTTGTCTTTCAATAAGATGAAATATGTAAAATCCTCATCCCTCTATCCTGCTTTCACAAGAAATTATGTATACCTTGTCATTTACCTGCATGATTTGTGCTTTGAAAGTGTCAGTAGTGATAAGCACACTGTTTTTAAGATGGTAAAAATCATTCAGAGATGGGATTGAAACATCTGGGCCTTAAACCCACAGGATTACAATTTCCAGGACCAGGTTTGGATTTGAGTACCACTGCTCTAAAGGTCTTGCAATCTTTATTAGGATAAATGGCAAAACTTGTTTTGTATTATTTACATTTCAGAATGCACAGAAGTGTCAACTATACCAGTTGCTGGAGAAAAATCTTCACAGGGCACTTGAAGATTTGCAGGGACATCATAATCATGTTTTGGACTTTTTGGAAGAACTCCTTTCTGCAGGAACAAAAGAATCTGAGCAAGAATGTATTAAAACTGCAACAAATGTCATAAAACCATTAGTAAGTGTTTTTAAAAAATCATGGTTTAAATATTTGGATCATGTCTTTCAGTTCAATATTTTTTTTTTATCTCAAGGACAGGGACAATCGTGGATTTCACAAAATACTGACTGCATTGTGCAAGAATAATGGATACCACAGATCTAGAAAAGGAGAATTTGATCTGAATAATATTTTGGCCACCCACATGTATAACAACATTGACAATTTCTTCAACTCCCTTTTCCTGTGAGTATAACCCAATTCAATTCAATCATTATTTTGTGCAGCACTGAGTTTTGATGACAAAAACTAAAATAGCAGAAAATGAATCTGTTAAGGTACAGTCCCAAATTTAATTCTTAGACTTATGATGTGCTGTCACTACAGTCCTCCATACTGTAGTCATACTGTACACTGTGTACACAATTATTATGCAAGATGTATTGTTGAGGATTCATTTTTATCATTGAATTTTATTATTATTACAGTGTTCTCTGTCAATCCAAAATGTTAAACCTCAAACCTGAATATTTAAGAAAGTAAAAGTGAAGTTTTGGCTTTCTTAGGAGAATATTTGTGTGCAGAATTATTATGCAAGTAATAGAAAAACAGATTTTCCCATCTCACTTGTTTATTTTCATCTGTTAAAGTGAGAATAATAAACAACAAACAACTCAAAATTAACAAATAAACATTTCTGACATTAAAAAAAAACAATAAAAAAACCCAAAACAAAACAGTGACCAATATAGCCAACTGTCTTTTCAATAACAATCATAAGCTTTCCATTCATGGAGTCTGTCAGTTTCTTAATGTGTTGACTATCAACTTTTTGTGCAGCAGCAACCACAGCCTCCCAGACACTGTTCAGAGAGCCGTACTGTTTCCCTTCACCATAAACCCCCCTTTTAAGAAGGGCCCACACTTTCCCAATAGGGTTTAGGTCAGGTGAGGAAGGGGTCCATGTCATTATTCTTTCATCTTTAAGGCCTTTACTGGCTAGCCACGTAGTGGGGTACTTCGATGCATGTGATGGAGCATTGTCCTGCATAGAAATCATGGTCTTCCTGAAAGACTTTTTCCTGTACCACTGCTTGAAAGTGTCTTCTAAAAAATGGCAGTAGGTTTGTGTATTTGAGTCCATCTTCAACCCCAAAATGTCCAACTACCTCATCTTTAATAATACCAGCCCATAGCAGTACCCCGCCTCCACCTTGCTGGCATCTGAGTTGAAGTGGAGCTCTGTGCCCAATGTGGATCATCAGTCCACAAAACCTTTGAAAAATCTGTCTTGAGATGTTTCTTGGCCCAGTCTAGATGTTTCACCTTATGTCTATTTTTCAGTGGTGGTCAGGTTTTAGCCTTTCTTATCTTGGCCAAGTCTCTGAGTACTGAATACCTTGTACTTCTAGACACTCCAGGTAGGTTGCAGTTCTGGAATATGACAGCACTGGAGGATAATGGTTCCTGTTCTCTTCATGTTTGATTCTTCTCAAATGTTTGGCAGTTAATTTGCATTTTTTTCCTCAACATGTTTCTTGTGACCCTGTTTACTATTTTCAACAGAATATTTGATGATTTTGTGATAACATGCCAATATCTTAGCAATTTTAAGAGTGTTGCATCCCTCTGAAATATATATATATATTTTTTTTTTACAATTTTTGACTTTACAGAATCAGTTAAATCTCTTTTTTGAGCTGTTTTGCCTGAGGAAAATGTGCATGACACTTTTGTCCCCTCTGCCAAGATAACAGATGTACTACTACTGTGGAGGAATAATCAATAGGACTCAAGCCGGATGTGCAGATGAGCAAGCTTTATTGGTTCTGTCCCTTATGCATCGAGGGAGAGAAGCCTCAAACTTCTCTCTAACATGAGTTCATATACCCCCACCATTCCCCGTTGTTCTCTCATGAGGTAATCTCATGACTCCAGGTGTCAGGCCTCAACCATCCTTGAAAATTCTTTCCTGCTAAAAATAAATTGTTACTGCCTGCTGCTGCACCCCTGCCCAACAACAGTTAAGCAATAACTGTCATACTCCATAACTTCTCTATTCGCCTTTCTTGCAGACTGGTCGAGATGAGGACAAAGCTCACATATTCCTTACTTCCTCCTTTAAGCAAGCATTAAGCATTTTCCTGCACACTACAAAACTGGTTACAATACTGCCCCACCAAATAACTTCAGTACCAAAAAAAGTCCTGCAAGCGTGATGGCGCATGCAGCACCCTACCAGTGAAAGACAAAATATTCCCAGCATATATTTATCCAGACCACAGTTCCATACTCCCCCCACCCCAAATGGACGAGCTGGTGATATGGCAGGGAAGGGGGTTGTTGTGGGAGAATGAGGGAGAATGGAGGACTGGGATGGCAGTGGTAGGGTATATACCACTCATGTTGAACCACCTGAAACTTCCTCAAGGTACAGATGGAACAATGCTGTAAGTCAGTCCCATTTCATCCCCAGAATCCAGCACCTGCACCACTTGACATGGGCCCTTCCAATGCAGGGCCAACATAGTGCGACTCTCCGTAGAGTTATTCAGCCAAACCAAAGCACCCATTGTGTAACTGTGGTGCTGAATGCACTCATTGTGGTACAACTTTTGTTTTCCATGAGCTTCAGTTAAGTTCAGTCTGGCAGCTTCAAAGGCCTTTTACAGCTGTTCCACCATGGACAACACAAATTCAGCAAGAGAACCAAACTCCCAAGCCTCCAAAACATGGGGGAACACAAGCACATCTGCTAGAATCCACGCTTCGTGGCCCTGCATGAGAAAAAAGGGGCTGAAATGAGTGCTGGAGTGCCTGGAGGTGTTGTAGGCAAAATTAGTTTTGGCACTGGGGACCTGCGCATCTGACAGTCCTCACACTGTTCACAGCAGTGTCTTATGCCCCTCAGCATGGAAGACCAGTAACATGTCTGTCTTGCCCTCTCCCAGACATGCTCCGCTGAAAAGTGAGCAGACGTTGACCCCCCATGGAAATATTGGGGCAGACGAGGCGCAATCACGACCTGTCTCTATGTTGCGAGAGACTTAAGCACAGTCCGACACAAAAGACCATTTAGAACAGACAGGTGACTGAACTCCATCCATAGTTTACAGAGATTAAGAGAAGACCCATGTATATGTTGATGTGATGGACACTCATAGCTCCCCTCAATCCAGGCAAACACTCTGGCATTATCTGTGTCCTCTCATTGCAGTGACATTATTTCTGAGCCATCATGTGAGAGGGAGTAGACCAGGCTTAGGTCTGCCTCAGGATCATTGTCAGAACAAGCAGACTGTACCCCCATTAACACTGTGCAACCCAGCAGCCTGGTTCTCTCCTTCAAGTGGGTCATGAGGCAGTGGTTGATGAGACATTTCATCTTCATTCAGGTGATGAGAACCATCTTTATGAACAGTAACCCAGTCAAAGGGGGTTAAACTCCAGCACCCATCATTAAGTAGTAACACGAGAGTGTAGCAACCCTTTTAGGTACTCAAAAGCATCCACACACTCATCAGTCCTCTTGAATGGCACGTTTTTTCCAGCTAGAAGGCGCAGCATATTCTACAAAGTTTTTCACAAAATGTAGTATGAAAACAAGCCCACGAAGGCTCTAACTACCAAGGGAGAGCAAGGAGTGGGTCAGGACTTTACCTTCTCCGTGTTATTTGGGTCAGGTTGGAGGCCATATCTGGAAATGACATCATGTCATGACCCAGAAACAACACATGATCTCTGGCCAGGTGAGATTTATTAGCATTGAATCTCAGCCCAGCAGACTGCATTCTGCAGATCAGAATGTAAATCAGAATGTCATTTAAATAGACCATGCAAATATGCCACAGTAGCCCCCTAAGGATCAGTTCCATCATGAGTCAAAATGTAGCGGGTGAGTTCGTAAGGCCCATCAGCATGGTACAGGCCCCATCCTGTGGTGAAGGCCATTTTCTCCCTGTCCTCCTTGGCTACCCACAAGGGCATCCAGGTATCATGCACTCAGGGCAGCAGATGAGAATCTTTGAACGTGACCGAATTAAGTCACCTGTAATCCACACAGAATCTCTACTGCCCCCCTTTCTTCTTAACTAGGAACTCTGGGGAGGCCCAGGGGCTGCAACCCTCTTCGATGACGCCGTCTGTTGACAGACTGGCCACCTGACGCTTGATTTTTAGTTGTGTCTCAAGAGACGTGTGTGCACGCTGTTTAATGGGGGGGGGGGGGGTGATCACCAGGCCTAATGTAGTGTTATTCAGCCTGCATCTTCCAGTATTTCTATTGGCTACATTAAAACCCCCTGAAAATTACTACCTTCGTGGACTCTAGCACATTGGGCTCCAACTAACCCTCAAAATTCAATGAGGACAGAATAAAAATGCTGGGATGGCACAAATTAACTGGCACCAGTGTCTCATTAGGGGGGAATATACCATGTACTGGCCAGATAAACATTACAGCACTCGGGTACCAATTCTGCACTCTGCAAAAGGAGCCCACAGGTGTCCCCCACTTCCAAGTCTAGCCAAGCATGATTTTTCACTAGGAAGTCCAGGGCAAGGAGGACTGCCTGAGTGGATTTCCAGAGGACATGAAACATGCTGCTACATCACTGACCCCAACCTAAAAGTCATGGTGTCCAATGTATCTAACTATTGCCCATTTACAGCATGTGAGCTCATATAGATTTTTGTTCAAAGGCCGACTACACAGGGCTGGAACTGACATGAAAATCTGCACTAAGTGAAATGGTAGACCCTGAATCCACCGGCATTGAGACCTCTGTGCCTTCTATCACTCCTCTGTCATATGAAGGAAGATTCTCCTCCTTCACCTTGCAACAGTCTATTCCAGCTGTGTGTGATTGAACATCCAGGTGTAAGTAGCCCCTTGATGAAGAGTCTGATGTCTGAGCCCTAACATCAACTATATCTTGTTTCCCTGATGAGAGGTGTTGTGGACAGGTTGTGGTGACAGGAAACGCACGCTATGCCATCTTTTTTCATCCTCACGGCATGTATGCCATCCCAGGCTAGGGCTATGTCGTCCCACTGTCCTAGATTATGAAGGATGCACTGGCTCGTGTTGTTGGGCATACTGCATGTATCTGCTTCTACACGAGGATGTGAGATCTGGAGAATGGCCTGTGTGAGCTTCTTAATTCTCCCCAGACTGGCATCCTAGGTACAGTTGCATCGAGAATGAGAAGGAGAACGAAAATCATGCCCCCTCTTTTCTGCATCCAAGGCTGCAGCCCGCTGCCTGTTCTCATCATGCATCTCTTTCATCTCCAATCTAATTGCATATATCAAGGTAAATATTGGTAGGTAGGGTTGAGTAGTTTGATGTTGTAGTGTTCTCTGATCTTGGCATTTCGGTTGCAAACGTTTCATCACCAGATCAGGTGACATCGTCAGTCCGAATGTCGTACTGTGTTTGATTTGTGAGTTTGTCATAATATCTGTTTGTTCATGGCCCTTGTTCGATCCGTGAATGCCAATGGTTATTTTTCTGGACGTTGATTGGCTGATCAATGGGACTTAAAGCCAGGTCTGGGTTGCAGGTTGTAGGCTGGTCTCTGATTGGTTGCTTGATTTGCTGTAGTGCCCTGATCTGGCCCGTCATCTTCAGGCGGCGCACTGGTTGGTGGGTTTGCTAAATGCTGGTTGTCGTGTAGGGCAATGGGCTGCATGTCTCTCATTTCTCTCATTTCTCTTGAGTATTGGTTGGTTGATTAATTGAGCATTGTGTTCTGATCCACATGTGGATGTTTGTTCTGGTTCTTGTGTCCAACCTTGATTAATAGGTTGAGTTGCCATTCTGACTTTCTCATGTTCTTCTGGTCAGGTTTCTTTGTTGGCCCTCTTTTGGCCACTCATGTCCATCTTCCATATTGGGAAATATGCATGGTCTAGTTCAATGTGCTTGTTGACCGATTTATCCGTAGAGTACCATTCTGATATAAGGTAACGTTATTCATTTGGTTGTTGTTTGTGCATGTGTGTTGTTAGGTTTCTTGGTCCGACACCTCCTTAGGAATGCTTGTGGGTACTCGTTATTTGCAAATACCTTGAAATACCAAGTACCTTGAAATGCCAAGAACGGAGAATACTACAACATCATTGCATATATTTCCTCAGTTAGAATAATAGCAGCTCTCCTCAGACCCAGGCTATCTGACAGCGACTGCACAGCCACTTTCTTTCCTGTAAATAAACTGTTCAGATGCATACTCACATCGTCTACTTACAGAATTTCTCTGGCATTCTCACAACATCCCGCTATTATCAGAACCTCCAGGTCAGTAGCACTCTGCTCATACCATATGGCACTCAATGCTTGGCCCAGTCCTGCAAGAAAATGATGAAACTTTTCCTCCCTTTGTGCCAATACACCATACTCTGGGAATGCTTGCTGGACCAGCCTGGTAACATCAGCAGCATAAACCTCTCATGGAGTGCACGCAGAAACAGTCCATAACGGTTCAAAAACTGCTTCTGTCCAAAAGCCTCATTAAGCTATTCCCTGACTGCCACATAATCACAGCCACTGGAAGACTGTCCCATAACAGAAACGCAGCTCTGCTCAAAAGAGTAAGTAGAATTCTTACCAGCTCAGTCATACTTGTTCTGTTGCTAGTGAGTGCCTTGACCGCAACTTCAAGCTGCCTTGCCCAGCTCAGAAAACTCTTGGCTCCCTTCTTCAGCAAAGGTGGTAGGCAAATTAATCCTCAGTCCACTGTAAAGAACACGGTCTTTGGATCTCTCTCTGAGCTATACTTACATGCTCTGCTTATATACTTGGAGCTATACATGCTACCATCTTTCAGTTACGTTACTAAGTGTCCTCCCTGGCCGAGCTATGTTGCTGACTATACTGAGTGCATGAAACTGCTCAAAAACAGCATTTACATTTATCGGACACTTTTATCCAAAGCGACTTATAATTATAACTGAGTACAATTTGAACAATTGAGGGTTAATGGACCCAACAGTGGCAATGTGGCAGCAGAGGGGGCTTAAACCAGAAACCTTCTGATTACAAATTGGGTACCTTAACCAATGCACTACCACTGCCCTAAGTAGCACTAAGACATAACTGCACACTTCCATTAATTCGTCCAAAATGAAGTGACCAGACACCGCTGCCACCCATGTAACCGAGCTTCACAAGGGTTTGTCTAACAACCTTGATATTTCAGAAAACAAGAAATGGACATGGACACAGTAGTAAGTGCTGAAAAATAACTAACTTCATCCCCCCCCCCCCCCCCCCCCCTTTCCGAATCACCCTGCCCTATGGCAAATCCAAAGGGACATTCAATGCACATACACATCTGCATAAAAATCTCTTACACTAACAAGGCATGTTAGTTCGCTCATTAATTTTAGAACTGAATGTTGAGAGAATAATTTTTGTTTTTAAATTCTTATTTTGACTCTGTTAGTTCTGAAAGGAAATATGGCAAATGAATGTAAATATAACATGTATTAGAAATAGTTTGCAGTATGCAAAACCGAAGCCACTTCATTGTTTCTGTTATGCGTATTTGCTTTAATTCGTGATAAAACCATCAAGAGTCAACACAATTGTGAGGTTCCCATATAAGACACACAAACTTATTTGCCTGTATGCCTTAGTCATCCCCTAGAGCAAGTAATCTCCAAGGCTTTAGTTCAGGGTCACTTTCCCATTCTTCCCAGTAATTTCCTTTGCATTTTCCCCACTTTGGCATTGTAAATGCCATGCCAAACGAGAGCTAAACGTGTCACCATACCTGATGGATTGCTGACGCATTTAGCTGATGAATCACTGTGGTGGGCATGGCAATGGTGTGTTCTCAACAACCTGCCAATCAATTTTTAAAAAAATGATTGGATGTAGGGAGAAGGTAGGCCTACAGCTGCTTTATAAAGCAGTACAGTTATACAAATATGCAACACTGCACTTTAATATCAGGTAAGTAGCAAGTTATACAGGTGGATTATATTCCAAAATATTTTTTCACTAAAATGTTAATTGGGGACCTTGTTGGACTCTACATTAATTTATAATTTCTTGGCTTGTAACACTGAATGTTTGTGATGACATCAATAGTAATGAGGTTGTATAAGTACCCAAATAATGTAGGTAATTAGGTACTTATACAACTGAATTAGATCCAAAAATTATCATTTTAATAATTTTAGTTACTGGCCTTGTTGTAGATTTAGACATTATAACTTGCTGGCTTGTAATGTGGGATCTTCATGATTATAGTGATGAAGATTACTGTAATTATTAATCTAGCATGCTCAACTTTGCACAAATGAGTAGCGATTAGGAAGCCAACAGGTATATTATATTAGCTAGAAATGTACCAAGAAAAATCAGACACACATTAAAATATCAGCAATTTATCTCACACTTCAGTCAAACACTGGGGAGTGGGGATACCATAATTACCCTTGAGATGAAGACAGCTATCTTAGGGTGTGCATCCCCATTGCTGAAAACTGTGTAAACAAGAGATCTAAGAGACTTCTTGTTTACCATTTATTGTTAGTTGTGACCAGAACTAAGAATTGCAAAGTACAAAGTGGAATAATATTTTGGCTAGCTGTCAGTGTACCAAGAATCAATGAATCTCTGCCTTTGGTACTAAGACTTCTGTAAGGTGTTTCAAAATCACTAGCGTGTGACTCACCATCACATTCATTCTCCTCTGAGGAAATACAGTTGTTAGAGTGCTCTAAGATAGTGTAAATAACAGATAAGATGGGACACATAGAATATGCCAAAGAATTTTCACCCTCTGTGTAATTCTCCTGTTTTGAAGGCATGGCTGCAGATGGAGGCTAGGCCTTCATTTAGGTTTTTGGTGGTTTTTATTTTGCATATAATAATATAGCTGCTGTTCAGTCATTTAATGACATCTGAAGCCTATCACATATTTCCGAGCATTTGAAGCAGGTGTTTGTGTTTTTTAATTTCATTAGTTTATCTGGCAGTACTCTCCTCTTTTTCCAGAGGATTTGAATACACACTGCCTAACATGTACACATACTTTGATATAAGTAAACTTGAAGGCATATTCCATTGTCTTTTTCCCCCTACTAATCCATACGCTATGGGGAAACCTTTAGATATAAAATACTAAAGTGTCTTTTTCTTATCTATTACCTCCTTATAATCTAATTCAGTCCTCTCAGGTACCTCTGTCTCTCCTTTAACCAACGTACTGGTTCCAAGGAGTCTTCCCCTAAATTCTTGTCCTACAATAGTCATTGTGAGGTAACAGGATAATACATCAACGGTACAACAACAAAAGATACCCTAAGCATGAAAATGAACTTGAAGAATCTGAAAATCAGTTATGCTGAATGTCCAATATGACTTCATGGACCTCTTTTTGTGCACAGGGACCCAGACAAGCTGGAACAGGAATCTGTTGCCACAAAGTTGGAAGCATATGATTTTATACTAAGCTCTGTTGATTTTTATTTCTCACTGACAGTTATTTACTTGCATTTGCTAACAAAATAAACAAAATTGCTTTTTATACCATCAAAATAAACTAGAATTATCTAGAAGCCAGCTAGCAAACTAGTTTAAATGAGAAAGTGTTAAAAGTTACAGCTAATGATGATGGTATTTCTTTTAAAAGTAGTAAATGTTTATTTGTTGTTATTTTGGTGTGTTTTATTTGGAGGCATGTTATTCAAAAGATTTTCTTAAATGTATAATAAATTCCTGTATTCTGAATACTACTCCTTCACACCATGTTTGGGATTGACTGTGTTTAGTATTAAGGGGTTTTTTTAATAAACGTTTTGTATTACGTAAAGTCAATTACTTTTTTTCTAGATCCCATGGAAATGTGTTTGAGAAGTCACTACAAGCAAACATTGATAAGTTCACCATCATAACAAAGGACATGATGACAGAATATAACCATTCTCCAATGCTGAATCATGTGCTGAACTTCCTTAAAATAGAGGTAAAAAGCATTTTACTGTAAAAATTTCACATAGCAACCATATAATGGCTACTGTTCCCATTGTAGCTTATCGGTTCTTTCCTGTGAGTTGATATCTGCTAAGCTTTCATTGAACCACAGACAGGCTAATGGGATCAAACACAGACAACACAGACACGTAAACGATAGACATTTCTACACATATACTAATGACACAATGAGGAGCAGGTGTGAGACAAAGGCAGGGCGTGGCCACTGTGACGAGTACACACACATGAGGAAACGTTCGGGGGGAGGGGCTGTACTGTGACGGAGCCTCTCTCCAACGACCCGACTCCCGGCGTGCCATCTTATTGGGCTGCGGCCTCGAGACCAATGCCAAATGGCGAGGCCGGAGGGCCGAACGACCCGACACAGGCCAGCGCGAACAGGACAGAGGAGGGAAGGACAGGGACCAAGATGACAACAGTTACAGGGACGGGCACACTAACTGACACGAGCACAGGCACCAAAGGGGACAAAACGACTGGCACAAACAACATGATGGGGACAGACACAGTGACTGTGACGGGTACAACATTATTTAACAAATTAACAAGTCCACGTATGTTGGCAAAAGCCCCAGGCTGTTCCCCAGTTGTCGGCTGGGCTACAGTTCAATCCACCTGCGGGGAATCGCCCCTCGTCGATTTGGGGGGGGGCCGGCCACCTTTGACGTCTCACCTCAGGAGGTGCTCCAGCCACCTTGCCCATCTCTGGGGTGGGCACTGGTGCCGCCTCCTTCCTGCCTCTATGAGGCTTCGGGATGGGCGCACGAATTCCATGGCTGTGTGCCCTAGCGAAGGGAGTTTCCGCCTCTAGGTATTTCACGTGGGATGGCTTTTCTGTACCTAATCGATACCTCCTGGGCGGAGCCTTGGGCAGTATCTTAGGTGCCGGAGGCTCGTCGTTCTTTGAGACAGCAGACTGAGCATTGCTGTCAGTGGGAGGATTCCCATAGAGGGCCTCCTCCACCTCCATTGGCAGATCCTCCATATAGTCGGACTCCAAGTCCGACCACAGACTGATGTCACCACACTCCCCTCTATCACCATAGTCCACATAACCCTCGTAGCAGTCCATGTCAAGGTCATAGGACCCAGCGGAGTGCCGATCCTCGTAGTCTGGCTGGGGTCTGTGGGACTCCGCAGAGTCCATCCCTGGACCATACTCAGGGCCCCCCCAAATCGTCCAGTGGCCCTCCCCTGTTGTGCGAGTGTGGAGTGAGGCCAGGATGACTGAAGGTCTCTCGGGGTAGTAGGACCCTGTGGAGTCTGACTCCAAGTACTGGACATCATTGTACCAGTCCCGGACGTCCAACGTGGGTCCGTATGACTCCTCTGAGTCCGTACCTGGACTACAATCAGGGCCCCCCCCAAAGTCCTCCAGTGGCAGTCCCTGTTGTGGGAGTGTGGAGTGTGCCTATGAGGGCTTCCCTGCGGGGGCTGTGGGAGGGCATTCACGTCTTTTCTTACCCTTTCTTTTTTAGCTTTTTGTCCCAGGCATCCTTTGGCGGTCAGTGTTTCTGTGACGGAGGAGTCCAAGCAGGATGCGGGGACGAGTCACATTGAATAGAAACATACGTTTATTCACATATAACATACATTACGTAGCACACAGGCTAATGGGATCAAACACCGACAACACAGACACACAAATGTTAGACATTTATACACGTATACTAAAAACACACGAACACACGAGGAGACATTCGGGGGGAGGGGCCGTACCATGACATGTTGTAGATAATTTTGCATCAAATTCTGTACTATGATGGTGGTGCCATAACTATTATACATTTGAAGAAATCATGCTAATATTCTAATTAAACATTTGAAGATATGTTTTTCTAACATGATACTTTATGAATTTCTGTGCTTTAGAACATTCTTACTTCATTTTGTTTTATTGCTGTAATGGGGTGACAACCACAGGAGTGGCCAGGTATGGTAAAGCCTCTGATGGTTAAAAGTCACCAGAACTGGACCCAAGAGGGAGGAGTATGAGGGGCAAACAAGGAACTAAAAGCAGAAAAGTAAACTGATGCCCTTGGTCAAACAGGGATAGTGGGGATTACTAGTGTACTAGGGACTGAAATATTTGTACTGTACAAACTTAGATTAGTGTGTTTGTGGATGAGTAAAAGACTGATTACAACTGGACAGGAGGAAAAAGAAGGAGTTCTGTGCCATACCAGACATGACAGGATTACATGGATGGTAGCTCTCGCTAGGAAGAGTGACAGCGGAAAGTGTGCCCCACCTTATGGAATGGGATTGCAGGTGTGGCCACAGGAGAGAGCTTGCACATGTGAAAAAGCTCCACACCCAACTAAACAAAATTAAATTTCAGGAGTGGAGACTCTTGCATAAACATCAGGAGAGGCCAGTACCACAACATTCAATTTAGATGGGTCCATGACCAGATAACCCTCGGAGACCACAAGGCCCAAAAATTTGACTGACATTAGATGGAAGGAGGATTTCTCCTCATTGACATTACAAGTGGGTCTCCAAGAGCAGCTGGGGCTCCCTCTGGAAATGGACCACATGTTCCTCCACAGTCTGACTGTAGATAAGTATGTCATCCAAATTGATGAAAGTATACACATGTATGTCTTCCAGAGCCACATTATGGATGTCCTCCGCAAAGCCATCTATCAACCTAAATCATGACCAGGTACTCCTAGAGGCTTGTGGGAGTGATGAACGCCATCTTCCACTTGTCACCTATCAGGTGGTAGGCATTGTGCAGGTCCAATTTTATAAAAACTTATGCCTGCTACAGTGCCTCAAAGGTGTAGAAGGTAATGATCTTTGACTGTTATCTTGTTCAGGCCTCAGGTGGAAGGCATGATATATCCCTGTGTCAAAGCCTCATTGATGTACTCCTTCATGGCAGTCTTCTCCAGAACCAACTTGATGACCATCTGCAAAGGAGTAGTACATGGGACAGTAAATGGCACAGGCAAATGACCTATGAGTAGGTGCTCAGGATTCCACCTGCTCTCTCCAGCTAGAGAGCAGAAGTCTATGGTGTAGTTTGCCTCAGAGAGCTTGCCCTGGCAAACATTCAACAATGGACTGGCCTCCTCTATCCCACACACAGGTCTCTTGATTGCTTGCCCTATAGTCTCCATAAAGGCTGAAGCAGGAGAGTAATGGACACTATTGACCTAGGTCAAAGCCCATCAGGTAGACAATAGAAGTCTCCATGGCCCTTTCAGAAGGGAATCATGACCGGGCCCATTGAAATGTTAAACCTGCACTGGAACCAGAATCTCCTGCAACCACCAGCCCACCACCACCACATACTGAGTTGCAGCTGGTAGCAGGACCTCTCCCTGGGACTGGGGCCACAGAACATGGAGTAGGCAGCAAGGCACTGTTATTCAGAACTATCGCCATCTTGAGGCTGCCTTACCGTGTTTGGACAGCCAGTGTCTGCTCCTGCACCTGTTGAGACAGGTGGATTAGTGCTTCTTCATGGCTTTCCATTCATACCCCTTGGACAATTATGGTCAGTTGCAGAGAACCTTTATCTTATGGGTCCATAACTGACAGTGTCTTGATGTAACAGGGCAACAACTCTTGGGGAACAGGATGGATTTCCATGGGTTAATGGCCATGTTTCATAAAGCCTCTGATGGCTAAAAGGAACCAGATATGGACACAGTTACAGATAAAGGAGGATGAGAAGCAAGGAGAGAGCACAACACTCAAGTAAACAGAATGGGACCACAGCACTCGCTAGAAAGACTAGGAAGACTGGAAGGATCATACCCCACCAGACAGAACAGAATTACAGGAATGGAGGCTCTTGCTCAAATGAGTAGAATCAGAAGGTCCCTCAACTCTCCCAATGTGGGAGTTGAGGCAGGAACCAACTGAACTAGAACACCATACTTTAACCACTATGACACAGAATAAGATGGCAAAGAACATTTGTAGATTGTAAAGGAAGTCCTCACCACTATAGCAAAGATGGTGAGAGAAACAGAAACAGAGATAACCCAGAGAAACAGGGAAAACTGTCCCTCACATAAGATGAAAGGCAACTCTTGACAAGAGTTCCACTTTGGTTATGGTTTACAAGCCAGCTTAGCCACTGATAGCACTGCTAGTAAACATTCATTGAGACCAAAACTTTGCAAAGACTGGCCTTTGCGAAGCCTTTATATTCACAGAGATCACCTGCTGGTGATCCCATTGATTACTAATTGGCAGCGCGTGGGCTCCCTCTAGTGGCTTTGCAGGCAGCCCCAAACAAACACTATTGGGAGGGGGGGGTGTTTGTCAAATTTTAGTACTGTTCTATGTCACCTACACTTAAAAATAAATCTGCCTTATTTTTATTACAGGAAAACAAAGTAAAATCAGATATTATAAGAGATTTACGTCAGCGAAAAAAGAAAATATACACATCCCTTCAAGTATCCATTAAAGAAACAATGCTGCCATGCTATAACCGTAAGTTTTTGTTTCATACCTTTTATTTTGTTGTGTTTTAATCAAACCCATCAGAAAAGTAAATTTTTTTTATTGTTTATCTTTGTTTAGAAGCTGCTCACCTTAAGGGAATTGGCTCTATGTTAAAGCAGCAGAAGGTGCTACTCAGCTACATTGAAAATTCCAAAACTGAAATGTTCCATAAAGCAAAGAAACATATGCTGGAACTGCTAGAGCTTGCAAAGGTCTGTATTTGTATAATAAAAGCACATTTATAACCATCAACTTTAACCAATATTATATATAATGTTACTATTGTAAATATACTAATATCACTTTTTACCATTATAATATTGTTGCATGTTGTCCTTTTAAAAGAATTTCCACAAGGATGAGCTAAAAAAGAATCTAAAGACTGCAATGAAGTATTCACTTCTCAATGCGAGCTTGCTATACATGGGTAAGCTATTAAATCTAACAAGGAATTCTGTTTCCATGGTATTATTATGAAGATGATTAAGACTATTTCCTGTTTAATTTGATAACTTACCAATATGTATATTTTGAAATATGATTTTGTGTTGTGTCTTTGTGTCTGTAGATGTCTCCAAGGACTTGAAAGAGCTGGAATTACTGCATAGTAAATATGAGAAAGATTAATAAAATCCAGTGAAACTACATTGCTGGCCTTTAAATCTGAGTACAGTATTTTGTCAGATAGGAATAGTTAACTTTGTGGATCAAATATGTGGATATTTGAAATCTCAAAATAATGTTTAAAATGTCTTACTCCCTGTTCATTCAGGGCCATTTCAAAAAATACTGCAAAGGATTTTTATAATAGCAAACTACATTATTAACTAAAATTGTAATTTTATCTGCATTTTTAAAAAGAAACTTCATGGTCTAAATTCTAAATTATTTGGCACAGAGTGAAGAGGCGAAGTCAGGAATAAGAAGCCGTTCTTATCAAGGAGCCGTCACTGTGAAGTGATGTCTCCTTCTTCAGTAGAACCCTATGAAGGCCTAGACATTTGTTTTCTTCTTAGTTTCTGGCATTTTCTGAGGCTGATGGTAATTGACTTTGGTCTGATTCAATCTGGACATATAAATTTAGACTTCATGTCACTGTTCCATACAGGGTCCTTCAAAGTTCATGATATGGGTTTTTGTATACATATATTATTTTGAGAGAATATTTGTTTGCATAATTTCTCAGATTGCTTTCAGTATTTTTGTGCCTACTCCACACTCTATATTGCAATATCAAGCTATTCAGCATTATTTAGCTGTAGTAATATTTGCATAGTCCTTCAAACAAAACAGTTCGTTGCATATTAAAAACTAATTTTAAAAGCCTCTTTGACATAGTAATGTCTGCTGAAGTTATGTCTTTGTATTTGAGACTAAATTCAAATAAAATGCTTTCAGTGGTCAATTTCCATCAGAATAGCCATAAGAAACATCCATCAAATAATGAGGTTGTGGGATAATGCTGAAAAGAATGCTTCCTGAATGGAGTATCATCAGGAGTGAACTGTATTTTCTCATGATGAAATATCTGTCTTATGGCATGCAGATTTTTGTAAACACACACATCATGCCCCTTCATTTGCTAAATGCCTAAAACGTGCTGACATTTATGGACAGTGTAAATAGAGTGTTAGTTTAAAGTAAAATAAAAATTACAACAGCTACTTAGAAGTACATGAAGCTTCAAGTACGTGCCACATTTATCAAAGGCTTTTTGTTTGTTCATGAAAGCTAGTGTGTGTGCATGTATCTATGCCTTAGCAATAAATAATGCAAACATATAGTGAGCAAAAGCAGTGGCATAGTGCAGAGTTCTTGGACCCCACTGTAAAAGGCACTGTAAAAAGCCCTTTTAAAAATTTGCCAGTTTGGGTTCCCTGTATACCCCTCCCCTATGCCAGTGGGCAAAACTATTTTTATACTTAATGCATTTATGTTTTCTGTCTTAAATTTGGTCTGAACTATATCTGCAGACACATGCTAGCATCTGCGAGATTTTTTCACAGTTCTTTAGCCTTATTTGTTTGTTTAAGAACAAGGATTTATCTTTTTTTTAGTGTTTGATTTCTTCCCTCATTTAGGTGGTGTAGTTTTTTAATACCTGTTTTAATGAACTTTTATAATAGTTTCCTAAAATATTTAATTACCGTAAAAGAAGTTCATTCTAATTACATTTTAAAATTGTATTTCATAATCAAGTTCTGATTTCCAAAGTAACACATACAATTTTATGTTTTTATTTCATAATTATAGCACCAGTCTCTTGATGTCTGTTTCTCATAGCCTCATGTAATTTTAAATAAAAAAAGTTTATTTTAAATGCATGTGGTCAGCGGCATGCTCCTTGCCAACCCTGGGATTCCTCACTTCTGGTTCAGTTGAGTCTGTACAATTGTTCATAGGCTACATCTCCCAGAATCCACCTGCCGGCAACCTCACTGACACTCCACCCCTTTCTACCAATCACAACATCATTCCCCATTCAGCCTCCCCTGTATATTGATCATGCTTGATCATGCCTCTATCCAATTCCTCCTACCTATGTGTTTGACTCTGTGCATGCCTGGTGTTATTGCGTCTCCTTTGTGCTGGTCTGTTTTGACTCCTGTTGTTGGATTGAATCTTTGCTTTTTTTCTTTTTTTTTTTTCACTTGTTTTGATTTCTCTACTTAAGCTGTTTTCTTGATTACACTTCTGCCCTATCCACATGTACTGGTTGCCCCTCTGCTTGTTGTGCACCTATGACCATTTATCAACTGTGAGTCTGGATCCCCCTTTCTTAAAAAAAACCATTGGATTGACATTTATCTGGCCAAACCTGTGCAGTTTCTGTCACATTACACTTAACATGCTTAAAATTTTTTCAAGGCCGATAGAAAAGCGTCATAAGTGGGTGCCTTATGAAACTGGTTAAGAGGATGCCAAGAGTGTGAAAAGGTGTACCAAAGAAAAGACAACATGTTCCTATATGTGTTTTGTTTTGATACCTTCACTGATTTTCTAAAATATAGAAATTAGTTTAAAAAAAATAATAAAGAGAAGGTGTATCAGCTTTTGATTCAGACACTTTGATTTTTCTGAGTTGCTGCGACTGAGGCAGAAAAAAAAAGGTGTCTCCAAGTCTAGATACTTATCTGGAGGTGTTGGAGGCTCAGTGCTAAAAGCTATGTTATGATTGATGTGGGTTAAGGTTGTACTCACTTATTCCAGTTCTTAGATGCTTCTTCAACACAAGAAAATTCACATGATTACAGGCAATGAGGCAATAAGGAAAATAAAGCAAAGAAAACCAAAATACTAAGAGATACAGTACTACAGTAAAAAAGAGGAGGCAGGCAGTAGGTCCTTAGCATTGTCAAAAGCGCTATGACACTCTGGTGTACATACATAAGCCTTTTATGGACTCAACAGGTAAGTGAGAGGTGCAACACGTGAGTTTAACCACTGATTTCTCATACAACACATGCAATGTATTAGGCTCCACAAACTTTGGAACCAGAATAACTACTCCTAGCTATATCTTTCCCAATAATGAAAGCAATACCTTCCACAGGCAAAGACACACACATCCACTATAAAAGTCTCAGTAAACAAGCTAGATCTGAATGAAACCAAATGGAGGGGAACCTTAACATAGTGCATGGCACTGCCTTTACATATTACACATGAGCCAAAAAAAATTACTTCTCTGAGAAATGAAGTACATTAGGTAAAATGAAGGACTGAGCAGCACTAGCGTCCTGTAAGACATTCACAGGAACCTACTCAGAACCGCAAACTGAAACCAAGTCTTTCTGCATAAATGGCTCATAACATTGGGAGCTAGCAGGGGAAGACCAAGCTGCTTTAACAGGAGTGATGCTTGGGGCGGTTTCTGTTTTGGGCGGTGCTGTTTTCTTTTTAGCATGAAACAGTCAGCTATAAAGACGACCAGGCTGTTGGCAATAAAAACATGTTGTTGGAATAGAAGAGCCAGCTTGGCTAACCTGAACGGGCTGTGGGTGATGATGTGTCACTGTAGAAGGATCAGGCTTAGTCTGCATCAGCACAAACACATCCTCAAGAACAGCAGCCTCTGCAACAGTGGCTTCTTTCCTCTCGTTAATGTAGACTATTACAGGCAATACATTACCTTAAATTCTTCTAATAAAAATAACTCATGAAGGGATTCCACGTTATTCACCCTGCTTGCTGAACACCATTTATCTAAGAGCACTTATTTTTCCATAGAGAATTCTACAAAGATCTGCACAGGGGTCTTCTTAAGCCCTCTAAATTTCTGCCTATATGCCTCAGGCACCAAATCATAGGCACGGAGGATGGCAGTTTTCACTGTCTCATAGCTATTGCTATCCTCTAGGCACAGTGATGAGCAAACCTGCAGGACAATTAGTTTGCTTTGGAGTAACAGCAGCCATCCATTCTTAGGCCAATTCAGAAACAGCTATGCACTCAAATGCACTAGAATAGGCATTCATAAGAATCCACCTCTGGCATCAAATAGGCATCCTTCTCTGATTCCCTAAATGGAGGAAATTTAGAGAATCACATTGAATGACATAGCAGAAGCCACAACAGTTGACACTGCAGTATGTGGCATAGGGGCTAGCCTCACCACAGGAGCAGGATCAGGATCATGAGTGGAAGCAGGTGAGAAATGAGGAGGAGAATTCGGGGCACTGGCCAGGGAAGTACCTACAAGCTCATCATCTCCTCTAGGGCTAACTCCATAGACTGATTTCCCTTTAATTTCAATTCCATCTTTCTCAAAGCTAACCTAGTTTCCATCTCCATCTGTCGGTCTTGTGCCTTTTCCTGTGCCTCCATTTCAACAAATGTAATGCATACTCTGGCACAGGCCATGTTACTAGACACAGATTACAAAAACAGTGATGAAGGATAAAACCAAGGCAAGGTAGTTTTATTCTCTGTTGCAATTTAGCCTGCTTGACTGCTGGAATACACCTACAGGTGTAAGCATTGACTCAACCGGAGAAGAAGGAAGTGATAGATTGACTAACCCCTCACATACAACCTCACCGATTCCTTCTTTTAAAAGGCCCCTAGGAACCTGTATGCCATAATGAGCAGCTATCGTAAGGTCATCCTCACGTAGGTCATCCTCATGGTACCTCTGTAGCTTCTCTGTGCTCAAGGAGGCAATGAACAAATGCAGCTCAAACTCAGCTTTTGCACAATGTCACAAAGACAAAAATGCCAACCCCCCTTCCACACACACACACACTTTATATCCTGGATGAGCTCACAACTGTTACAGTCCCAATGATTGTCACTTAGACCAGAGCCTGAGTGACAGAGTTAGAACAGGAACAAGAAGCACTTTGGTAGGGAGACAGTAAACCCACACAGAAATAAAACAAAATGGGTAAATTTACTTGGGCATGAAGTGTACAATGACAGCATCCATTTTTTTGTTGCATACTTTGGAAAGCTCTCTGGTGGTTGTGCATTAGGCCATCAAATATAGCTAGAATCAATGGCCAAAATATCTAGATTTTGTCCATCTTAAAACAACATCTGCCTATAAAATCAGGGATATTATTATCCAGACAGGTTTATCATTTTGGAAGCAGGAAGACGTGGATGAGGAAATACAAAATTTTATTTTAAATTTGCTATTGATGGGAAGACAAATAGACTTCATTAAAAGAAACACGAAAATCAGACTTGTTCAATTTTTAAGCAGCTAGAAATGTTCAGCGTGAAGTGCTGAACATGTGTGCCTGTGGGGATTAAATAGGTAGACAATTCAACAAGGTATGGGTGCAGGCAATAATTCAATAATAAATGATTGATGTCATGGTGAGTGTCATGGCTGAGTGTCATGATTGATGTGCGGGTGACAGGTGCTGGGTGACTGTGAGCTGGATACCAGCCAGGGCATTACTGTACCCTCCAAAGGGCCTGCTGGAGCCCATGTGCAGGGGCGGCAAGGGCAAAAAGGAGTGGGCCTAGATGGATGTTTATGGTGGAAAGCACTGATGAGTTTGGGGTCAGTGATCTGACTAGCCAGTATCCAGCTCCTTTCTTCAGGCCTGTATCCCTCCAAGTCCACCAAATGTGTCCACACCAGCATATGGAGTCGAGAAGGGCAAGGACCATGTAGTGGGGTCTTCCATCATTTCGTAGAGGTGGAGGAATGGTGGCAGGGTCAACTTTGTCTAGAGAGTCCTGCTGTGCATGGCTTAAGGGAGGATACGTGAAACGCTGAGGACACTTAGCTACTCACAGATAAGTTGACCTGTAGATGCCTTTGTTGATTCTTTTTATGGTGGAACGTGAGTGAATGTACCTGGGATTGATCTTCCTTCCTGGATCATTCCTCCCATCTATGTTAGTCACCCACACACATTCTCCCGGCTGGTAAATGGTGATTTCTCATTGCTCCTGATCAGCTTTTCACTTGAAGGCCACCTCTCAAGTTGGTGACATTTATCTCCTCCTACACTCTCTGGCTCTCCTCTAGCCACTGGTAGACTGCAAAAAATCAGGAGGTCAGTGAGTTCCAGGGATTCAGTGGCAGCTGAAACCCCAGGAGGCATGCAAAATGGAATGAGGAAGAGTGATGTAGAGAGTTCTGGGCATATTCTGCCCAGAACAGGAAAATGCTTCAAGTCTTAGAATATTCTTGACAGTATAGCTGCAGGAACTTCTTCAGGCATTCCACTTGACCATTAGCCTGCAGGTGTTAACCAGAGGTCAGGCTAACTGTGATGTTTAGTTTGTCCAAGAGCTTTCACCAGACCCTCACCAGACCCTCGTTGAATTGTAACTCTCAATCTGCTGCTATGTCCTCCTGAACTGACAAAAGATGTGCTGAAACAGGAGGTTGATGTGCAGAAAGACAAGGTCTCTAGAGCTGTAGGAAGAGCTGGCAGAGGGATGAAATGGATGATTTTTAAAGAGCAATCCACAGTGGAAAGAATGGTGTTACTGTCTGAAATTGAGAGATCAATTAGTACATAGGAAAAGGGCCTCTCAGGTACAGCAGGGGCAGCAGTTTGCCTGCTGGAAGTGTGCATGGGGTCTTGATTCTTGCAAAGATGGTGCCGGAAGCCACGTGATTGATGTCATCTCATTGTATGGTAGGCCATCGGTATCTGGCTGTGAGCAGCTGTCCTGTTTGTGTTGATCCTAGGTGGCCCATACCCAAAAATGTATGGGCCCATGTGATGAGAGGGGAGCAGCAAATATGTAGGTCATGTATGAAAATGTATTTTACTACTCTGGAGAAACTTTTTGATCACTCTGTATATCTTTCAAGAAACATACCAGTGGAGTGAGTTCATTTATCAGTCTTTGAATTGTTTGACAAGGTTGGGATTCTTGTCTGACAGATTGGCCAATTTGGCCAGATTTTACAGCACTGGCACTGGTGCTACTGAGGTTAGGGGGCTTGTATTTTTTGTCCACATTTATGACAAAAGAGCTTCATATTCCACTTCATATCCTCTCTTTTCCAATGAGCTCAGGTGTTACTGAAGCTGCTACCATCTCTTCAAATCTAGTCTCTGAACAAAATGAGAAAGTGCTGCACTTGCTCTACCATTGCTCCGGAATCACCTCATGCTTGTTGCAGCTCATATTACAAACTCATTTAGGGTTGTTTCTGGCAACATCTCAAACACCAATCCCAATGTCATTGTTGTCAGTATTATGCTTAAGGCAACGGATTCCTATTAGCCAGATCAAATATATCAAATAATCATTAGCATAATAAAAACTTTGCTTTTTATAAATGCTGATTTGGCACCAGTAGTACCAGTATACTGTGCCACATTAATATTTTTATCTCTTAAAGATAACGTGAATCACTGAGGAAAATACCAAAACAGCTTTTAGCGCTCACAACTGGGGAACAAGGGTTTATTCAGCATACACCGTCTCCAAAGAAAGAAATTCAGATGCGAAAATTTAAAGCGAGTTGTCACACTTCAGTGGTCATCAGAGACAAAGAAGACTTAACCAACTGGCCACAAAAAGAGACATATGATACTTCATTTACATTTCTGCCTAGTTACAATTAGGTGAGATGCTTCTTCTTCCAGTGGCTAGCAGTCCTTTCTCTGTTCCAGTGCAGTGAAGGTCAGGCCTAGCATACCAGGGTGTACTCCCTTACAAAGACTGTATCAGAGGTCCTCACACACACACACTCAGCCAGAGCATGAACTTTCATAATACTTAACATAGTTTAATTATGCACACAAATAAAGTGTAATACATGAGTGAAATATTATATGAATTAAATATAAAAGTATCACTACCACATCAGTCTATCTATTTAAACTCTCATTCTTTGTGAAGTATTGTCATGGTTGCTCTGGTTGATGCATGCATACCAAACATTATCCCTCTCTGTCTCTCTGGCTACTGACCTGTATTTGCCTCCTTGTTGCAGATACCACCAGTACCATATCTAGTTAGTTTGCATGGCTGAACTGCTCTCTGGCTTTTTAAAATTGGATTGTTCTCCTGTTTACTCTTGTGCCTACCCCATTTGTTTTGTTTGCAAACCCTCTGGCAACTGACCATTGCATGTTATCTGATGTTGGCTCTCGATTACCTATCCTACTGACCTTATCTGCAAGCATCTGGCTCTAGCCTGTATCATTACAGCAACACCAGAAGGCTCAAACTACAGATGTCAAGTGAAAACCATTTTGTTCTGTTGGTTCTCATTTGAATTTTTTCTCTTTCTTCCTCAGGGTAACTGCAAATAAATAACCTGTGGTTATTTTACTGATTATTTTATAGTAGGTAAAAGGCATAGAAATCTTTAGCTATGCAAGAGCATAAAAGTTACTGACAAATCAGACATGGACAGGACTAAAATCACTAAGGTACATGGGTACTAATTACATTACCTCACTTTCCCAGGTAAAACTAATCCCATTCAAATACAACTTGTATTTACACTCATGGTTGCGGGGCATTCAGCTAATATTATTTTACTTTCATTTAACATTCAAATTAATTATGCAGAACACCAACCCAATAATCCTGCTTTGTGGTATATCTTAAAGATACCAAAAAATAAATATCCCTATCTGAACAGCCATTAATTAACAGCTGATTACATATAACAATATGATTCTTTGTACTGATAAACTTTATCTATGTTGACACTCCACAGAGATTGCACTATAGTGTCTACCAGTATAATATTCTGTCTACCGGTATGAACATATGCAGAGATACCTAAGCTCAAGGACCTTCTAAACATGTACAATGTTACTCACACAACTAAAAAGGAAAATCTCTATATCTCGGGTGCACTTGGAATCCTCTCCCTAATTGAACATTTTAAGAACACTGATACTAACATGATAAGTCACATCGCAGAATCAAAGTCTTGGCCCTAGTGCTATAAGAAATGATACATTCCACCTTCACCATCTACTGTATCTGGTACATTTATTTGGACACATTTATTTATTTTTGATGGCAGCCCACTTTGGAGACAGTATACACAACCCAGCCTTGACAATGACCCACATAGAAAACAGTAGTCTATTTCAACCATTGTGTAACGCAGAGTGATGTGAATGCTATGGCCCTATTACCTACACCTTTCGTGAGCTCAAATTCTAGGACCAAAAATGGTGCAACATAAAAAAAACATGCACTACATACAGGATTTACAGTGGTGTATTGTTATTGTTTTCTTTTTTTTATACAGTAAAAAAACACATACAAAAATATATGTAATAACAACAACATAAACCAAATCTAAACAAGAGTATTTCTTCAGGGTAGGTTTTACGCCAACACAACAAACAAAAAATTACTAAAGCCAACACAACTTCCCTAAAACAAAATAAAATATATCACTCTTACCTCAACCACTCAAGACCCTGTGCATAAAGCCTCTAAAGATCAAATACATTCATACATCTCTATCTAAGAACCTAGCTAGACAGCAAAGTACTAACTCCTAAGGCCCTATTCAAAGAACTTGGGACAGGTTGATTATCCCACTGGCCAGTCAGGTCCTCTGTGTTGTAATGATGATTAATCTCTGCAGCTCACTGGTTTATAAGAAAACACCCTCATGTGGGTAACCTGTAAAACACCCCAGCATGAAGAACAGACTCATGACATCACAAGGACATAACAGTGAGAATGTAAGTAAATGCTGAGAAGAGCGATCTTAATTATGGACAAATCCAGAATCATAATACATAGAACGTTCCAGGGTAGAATAGCCGGGGGTATCAGGATATTAAACACAACCAGAATACATAATGAAAAAAACTAGACAGGAAACTTAACATGAAAAACCAAAGAAATTAAACAAAACAGACAAGCAAGGCATAACCTAGAACACAGCAGTGTATAATGTAGCACACAGGAAAGACAACAGACAATGACCAGTAAAATAAAACTGAAAACAGGGTTTAAATACACATTCTAGCTAGATTAAACAAGGAACAAGTGAAATTCATAAATGGAAAAACACGATTAGGAACAGAGCAGAGCAGAGCATGTGACTGAGTTGCTAGGGAAACCATGAGGAAGGGAATTGTGACACTGGTGTTAAAAAAAAGAAAAAAAGAAAAATAAATCCACACTCAGATTGCAATCTTCAAAGGTTAATTTTTTACATAAACAAAAACAACTGGCAAGCTCACAAAAGAGTAACATTTCACTCTCGGGCTTTTTCAGGTCAGTGGTTACACCTTTTGATGCTCTTTCAGTAGAATCTCCTCTCCACAAGGGGCAACATACATACAATATGCCATTTAAGCAAAAAAGAAGAAGAAACAAAAACATACACCAAAACTCTACAATTATTGACATAATTGCACTATAAACAGCAACATTCATATTTACAACTTATAGCTGCACAGTTAGAAACCCCTAGAGTTGATAATGGTCACCATCAATGCAGATCTGTATTCTAAATATAGGAACAAATTCCAAAAATCTTACATGTTAGATATTTTGGAGCAAAAGAAGGAACTGATTACCAGCATGCATAAGTATTAAAAGCAGTATGCAGTAATCTCAGTTATTGAAATGCTGATTGTTTTTGATTGGTGCCATTTTTGTAAAAACACCTTATAAAATACGTCTATGGCCACAGAAGTCTCTAAAAGAATTTGTTAATCAAAATAATTTAGCAAATACTTTTCATAAGCATGCACATTAAAAAAAAAAAGTATGTACTTTTCTGCTTGAATGTGAAATGGCAAGATTTTATATGTTGCAGGAAAAAAGAGACAAAACATAATGAAGCTAACATGGACAATAGACATAGATTCATTCAGGAGGTCATTTAGAAAGCACTGTAGGTGAGTAGGGGAGGAGGAAAGGGAGAGTATTAATACACTGCAGAAAGAGATGAAGGGTAGATTGTCAGTGTTGAGGAGAGCAGAGGTCTTGAGGAAAAAAGGAGTGTGCTAGGGCAGCCTTCTGTATGGTCCAGTTAAGTTTCTGAAAACTGTATTTAGTAAGGAGAAATCTGGGAGGTTAAAAATTGTAAAGAAGCACTTGAAGGAGCATCTCAATAGAGTGCATTCTGATAAGGACAAGGCAAAAGAGCTAGAGATGGCAGGAGATATTACAGCAGTTTGTGACAGTGTCAAATGGATGGTAGCCAACCTGTGGATGACAACTACTGTGCTATATACTCAGCAGTTGCTAGCGAAGTTAAATTGTAATCTTAGGTGGGAAAGGATGAAGGCTAAACAAAGAAAGTCTGGATGGTTATCAATTGTGAAAGGAGAAATATTTTGATTGGAGGAGAATTGGTACCTTCTATACTGAAAAATACAGTTTAGGTAGATGGTAACAGGTTGAGACTGTTGTCCAGTTGTACAGTTTGGCTTTCTGTCTCATATTAGATGGCCACTGATGGTTTGACTAGGTTATGATGAAGTAGAGAGGCTAAAGAGCATTATGAGGCTGTAAGGATGTGGCTCAGGGTGCTGTGTTGTCTTAGGCTCATGATATACGAGAGGGGTGATGGAGCTACCGCTGACAAGTTTATTTGAATAATTTAAATGAGCTAAGGTTAGTCGTAATTTAATTTTGTTAGGAGTGGTGGTTAACTAAGAGTGAAGTGATTTGGAGCACAGAGATAGTGTAAAACAGAGGGCTTGGGTCAGGCGATTTGTGGAAAGCATTTAGTAAGGCCACATCACCAGAGAGAAGGTTAATGAATACTATTTTTAATCATGAGCAAGAAGAGGATGGAAGGTATGCAATGGCAAGGAAAACAGGCCAAATAACTTAGTTTGGAAAACTAAGTCGTGGGCAATGGATGCATTATATTTTTGCTTGGAGCAACTTACAATGTCTAACTATGCAAAAACACAGTGGATAAGTGAAAATCCTAGCTGTAAAATTATATAAGTGGGTTGGGATGCTGAAGCAGTTAGTTTGTTGCAAAGACACTATACATGGAGACAATCAGGTGATTATCTTATTGGCATGTTTATTCAATAACAAGCACATAGCAGTTAACGCCTTGCCCAGTAATGATACGAATAGAGTGATTGGGTTTGTGTGTAAGGAGCAGTGTACTATTGGTAGATGGGTTGAAGAATGAGATTAGAAATCGGTAATGGATGTAGATAAAAAAAACTATGGATCCCACAGGGGTTTGCTTTAACAATGCTGAGGCTGATTTGTGTAGTACTCTGAAAGTAACTAAATAGCCCTATCCCTAGTTTATTTTATTGAGTAAACAATTCCATTTGAGGATGCAGCAGATGAAACTTTTGAGAGGAAGACGCTGAAATATGCAGGCTTAGTGGCTGATGTGAGAGAATGTGGGTGGCAGGTGTATATTAGGCCAGTCCAGATAGGTGTGAGGGGATTTATAGCCAGGTTTGCCAGACTCTTGGTTGTGGAACTTGGCTTTAGAGGCTGTCAGCTAAGGCTAGCTGTGGAGGAATTATCAGAAGTAGCTGAAATGGCTAGTCATTAGCTGTGGATAAGGAAAAGTCAGGCTAATTGAAGAACTGTATCATAAAGATGAAGTGGCTGTTTTTGGTGTCTCAGATAAATAGAGGGCTGGGTAGGTGAGTAGATTGTCATGTCATCGTCATGTCTAGAATAGATCCAGATGAAACCGGTTGCACTGAGCATGCCTTACTGGTGCCAATGGAGCTGGGCAAGGCCGTAGTCACTGAAGAGGCCAGTATGGACCTATCATGTTGTGGAATGCTTGGTGGAATAATGGGTAAAATCCACTTGGAACTGGTGGCACCAAGTATGCATTAACAGCGTCACTGGGGCTGAGTACACAGCCTTGGTCACCAGGGAGGTCAACATGGGTTTACATCTAAAGAGGTTTTGTGTGTAGTTGGTTTAAAGTGAGCTGGGGGGGGGGTGTGATGGATCTTGGACATTGGAACTCACTGTTGAACCTACTAGAAGTGCTGTGGGCACAATTAAGCAAAACACCAATGAAAGGAGGTCCTTATCTGATGACCCCTGTAAATAGCTTGTGAGGTAGTGGTTTCTTAGAGGCTTCTTATGAATAAAGTGTGTGGGCTGGATACACAGGTTATTTGATATCTTATCCTATGTATAATTAAATTTGAATGAAAGTATAAATAGGTTACTTCTACTTTTTCTTAAATATTTGTGAGATTTGTTTACTTTTTCCACATAAAAATACAGAGAAATTGTTTGCTATAGCCATCATAGGCAATAATAGCCCTCCCGTGATTCTCTCTCTCAATTGTGACACCCCACCCCACCTCAGATCAGAGAACATAAAATATGATATATCAAGATGCTGCTGAATCATTTTTGCTTGCAGCCAAAATCAAGCACAAGGTCTTTTTTTTTTTTTTTACATAAAACCTGAATAGATGACTTGTATTCTTGATTCTATTATGGGAGTCTGTCCATAATTCTTGCCCTTTATGAAAACACTTTCAGGATTGGGAAGATGAGCTGAATAACCTCATTGTTATATCAGAGGTTAAAAAGGATTTGCAAGGACAGAACAATGAATGTTCAGGAGACATAATAATGGCAGATCAAAAGATTAAAGCACTGTATGGAAATGTAGGAGCTTCTAAGACCTTAGAAGACCTCAGGAAAGATGTTAATTTCTCAAAAATCCCAGAGTTTCTTACCTCAGAACAGAAAAAAATAACACATGAAAATGTAAGTCAGTATGGCTTGTTGAAAATGTGACATTTTTATGACTGGATAACTAAATATATGAAACAGGTTCTACTTTTGTGCTCATATGTGATTTCTATATGCACCATCAGGCTTCTGATTTCTCTAAAGCAATTGAGTGCTACATTAGGCATGATGACTCAAGCCATGGAGGATGTTACTGGCCAATACTGGCAAGTGTGACAATGATGGTTCGAAACCACAAAGAATTCCCGGAGCATGTGTTAGTAGATCTCCCTGGAACTGGAGACTGCAACAAGACCAGAGATGGGATGTGTAAATTGGTGATTATTTCTTATAGACCAAAACAGTCAAAACATTCAAAATTAAAATGAAATCTAGAATTAAAACTAAGCCCATCTGCCCCTCTTAAGCAAAATATAAAGTCCTATGCAAACAAATTTTTTCTTTAGCGCAATCTAAATTTAAATTAAGTCATTCTCTAATTAGCTATGTGATATATCTTTGAAATGCTGTTAAAATATTAATGTTACAATCTTTTATGATACTGAACAGAAACTCAAGAGATTTTTCAACTGTGTGGATTGTAAGTGAAATAAAACGTGCTGCTTCTGACAAGTCAGCCAAGGAGATTCTGAGAAACATAACAGACATGGCACAAGGTGGAGAGTGCAGGAGCATCTCCTTTATCTGTACCATGACTGATGACATCAGCACTACATACATGAGGTGAGTAGCATCTTATGATTCTAATCCTAAATGTAGCATGATCACCCGGTTACATATCAGCCTTAGAAGATGAAATTTACTGTTTGTCATCTGAATTATGTCTACTACATATATTTAAGATGTGAATAGTTAATATCTCTGTCATTTACTGAAATTAAATTGATTTGATCATTCTCACTGTCACTATAATACTGACAGTCACATATTCAAAATAGTTCATTAAAGCTCAAGGATGGAAACTTGGATATCACATACAAGGTAGTTATTCATTCAAATCATTCAAAATTATTCAAATGATAGCAATGTCAGCAAGAACTAAGGGTGTATGAATTGCACACCCATGCACATCTTTGCAGCACACTAAACACAAGAGAAAGGCTGCATGCATATTGTATAGAAACAAAGAAGCCAAAGAAGCAGTGAAGAATAATTTGGATACACAACATATAATAAAGGTATTTTATTCAATCATTTAATCAGTTATATACAACAGGAAAACACAGGCACCCAGGTCACTTTTCCTTTGAATGAAGTGTTACAACTACACAAGGACACTATAAATTGCTAAATATCAACATCTCTAAGAACTTCACCTAGTATAGAATGACCCTTCAGCATACATCATAATCATGGATGTTAAAAACTTTGTCACGGAACGCTCGCCTCCCCCGAGTCATGTGGTTTGGCCCGCCACATGCAGTGGGAGGGCTGTTTTGTTTATAACCACACCTGTACATACCTGCACCTCATTCGCCTAAATGTATATAAACCCGTGTCAAAGTGTGCAGAGTGGTGGTCATTGTTGATGTAACGTGTTAATGTTCTTTTCGTCATTGTTAAAACGTATGCGTGTTCATCGTGTTTGTTTAATGTCAACTGTTATATGTTCATGTTCATGTTTGTGTTTATTGTTTGTAATACGTGTGAGTGCCATTGTTCCAACAAATATACGTTCCAGTCGTTGGAGTCTGTGCGTCCTGCCCCTCGCCCTGCGGCACTTGGGCCACCACGCGTTACAGTAAGGAACAAATTCCATGGCACTGTGGTAGGTCATGACCCCTGCCGACCCCACACCAATTTATGAGGTCAATGCAGGGACAACTTTTATTTAGCTATATTAAAGTTAAAAATTCACAATGCACAAATTTCAGTCTAACTGTCTGTAATCAAAAACAGTATGAGACAAAGGCAAGATTTATAGACAAAGCGCCTTAATGTTCTGAATCAGACAAGTCTGTAATGCTCAAAAATGATGTTTAAGTGTTAAGTCCATGTTTCATAAGCTTCAATACAGACCACTCAGGAGCTCTCACATGGTCTTAAATGAAGAATGATGGACAATAAATGGCAGGAATAGTCACAAACGCAAATTGGAAAAATATATGCTATTAAACTTTATAACATGAGATTGAAAACAACATCTCAATAAATAAATAGTCAAGCCTCTAGAAAATATTCTAGGCCATATCTTTATTTAGGGGTCATCATGTTCAATCTTCTATTGGACAAGTTGGTCCTTGAGTGGAAAGGACACATGCGCTAAACCAACAACAGAATGGTGGGGAGGCATAATTGACCTCTATGTAGTGCTTAGCTGTTTTTTGGTTACATGTCTGTTGGAGTTAGTTTATTGTTAAATGTAAAATATTTTACTTTTGTTGTATTATTTTACTCATTGCATCTTCTACAGAGGTAACCCTTGTTTTAGGCAAGAGTCATTGTGTAAATCTTGGATTTAGATTGATGTATAGCTATAACAACTGCTCAAAAAGATGATAAGGATCCATGTGTAGCAATTACTAACAAACAAGTCTATATTGTAATCCAGGGAACTGTAGTCACAAGACAGGCAATGTTCAAAACGTACAAACGTTCAAACGTACAAACAACATAGTCACAAACTCCAACAGAAGGGTAATCCAAAAGGCAAGTAACACTAACAAAGTCCAGGGACTGTACAAAGGAAATCACAGGCTATAGATTTGCAAAAAGAATTGCACAAAAGAGAAGACACGTTTACATGCAGACTGATAATCCGTTAATAATCTGTCTAATAGCTCAATTGAAACAGAATATGTCCAATAAACTAGCCCGATTGAGGGCATTCTGATTACAATGGAATGAACAAGGTGGGTAATCCTTTACATGTCAGTTATTATTATGTTTAAATCCTTATTTAAACATCCCCTTATTATTACATTCCCAATCGGAACGTTTAAGTACGTTCTCTGCATGTAGCCTACCTTTGCGTTATAGTGGAAGTTTACAAAACATGGGAGCAAAAACTGGTCTGCAGAAGAGACGAAGTTTATGCTGTAAACTTTAAAAGACTTAAAACTATCATGATGGATGAGCTTTTAAAGTTAACCTTTTTTCCCTTACCCGTGACACATATTCATAACTCTTAATTAGTTCCCCACTTCACTGTTCGCAACGGCTTTCTCTCCTGATCCTCCTATTAGACTGTAGGCACAAAAATGACAAAATTTGTCGATTAATACATTTCCTTTGTTGGTCTTGATTGATAAGTTTGATTACTCCCATAGATTGTGTAAATCAATCTATTTAACTTGTTTCTCTAATTATTATTTTTTTTATTATCTTATCTAATTGCCTGTATCCACCACGAATTGTTTGTGATAACTTTAGTGTGTTTACATTGTTAGGCTTGTCATTATAATGATTCTAGTGAACTAACCACTTCCTGGTCATTAATAGAATCTTAGTCAATGATTGGTGTGCATGTTTCTCTTATCTCTGCTTGTTCAATAAACCTTGGTCATTATGTCTGTAAACCCTGAGTGATATTTTTGATAGATGAAAAATAATCACGTATAGAATTGACGACTTTCATGAGCTGAGACTGAACTGTTAGTCCTTAACCCCTCTGAGAAGAGGAGACTGAAGAGACTGTCACTCAGTAAAGTAAGATGGGGGCTCTGGCTGCTGTGGCAGAGAGCTGGCTCTTTGGTCCTAAGGTTTTGGCATGAATTTACCAGCTGTAGCACCTGGCTTTGAGACCTGGGTATGGTTGCTGCCCTCAGCCTTTGTCACATGACCCTCAACCTGGCCCTAATCAAGAACAAATTCAGTTACAGAATGTCATCAACAGCAAGTCCATAACAGCTTGTTAAGTATGAGAAGATTGAATGTATTATACCTGCTACATGTTTAGTAACTTCTAGGTTAACATCTTCATATATGAACTTGGACACTCCAAATAAATGGAAAACAATGGAATTCAGATCCTTCGCTACTGCTACATAATTGATATTTATGAAATTGTTTATTTAATCTAGAAAGGACCTTTCAAAACAAAATGTTACCTCTAAGCCTTAATAATATCTTTATCACTTATTATCATATATGTATATACACCCTATATGTCCAAACCAGTTTAAGGGCAAGGGCATGATCAAACAAATCTGGCATTGTAATGCTGCCTGGGTACCGCAGGGCATGGAGCAGGACGCACAGACTCTCCTGACATGTGAAACATATAATGACATAACATAAAAGACTACGGTGGCACTCACACAACATTAACAATAAACATAGACCCACTTAACACTAACAATTAAGCCTTTACATCAACACAGGTTAGACAAACATGGATCCTAACATTACACTTCCGACGCTAACAAACACCAATGGTGAGGCACGCACTGGCGGGGGTTTAAATAGACAGACACACACTAACACTTAATCCTGTACAGGTGTGTGCCTTCATGGGGGTGTCACTTAATCACTTAATCAGTGATACTCCAATCATGGAAAAAGAGCAACTGGTGAAGTATGCAGAGTTCTAAATAAAGTTGTAAAAAAGGAGGAATAGTTATAAATATTAAATATAACAATCTAATTTTATAGACCTATTATATCAAGTTAAATTCTTAAAAAGAATAATATTGGTAAAATTTATGCATTAATAATAGATTTTCTGAATGACCTGCACATCATGTTTCATGTTGCATCAGGGAATTTATGACATAAGTCACTAGAAATATCAAACTTGTACATATACTCAGTATATGAGGCACACCTATCTTTTGTCATGCACAATTTGTCAGCCCTTTGACAAATTTTTTCTCTTCCACCTGATATTTTATAGGTTGTGATTAATTCTCTAAAATAGCATTAACACTGAAATGGAAGAGGTATGGATATGGTTTAGGATGTGATGCATTTTGATTAATTCTCTGAAATAACATTTACACTGAAACAGCAGCGGTATGAATATGGTTTAGGATGTGATGCATATTCCGCATAGAATTAACACTGAAATGTTAGGAAAAAGAAATTCCGTTTTCCTTAACCCCATTCCTCTGGTACCACCGTTTGCCACGCCTGTGTCTAGTTGTCATCAGGGCCCAGGAACACGTTTCTCAGAATGAGTGACACTGAGCCAAAGATGCTGAGAAGCAATTACACATGATTTAGAGATACACAAATATATATAGATGGCAAAGCAGATGAGTAAGCAGAAATATATAAATGAAATGGCAAGTGCAACGTGCTCTGACATAAAATAAGTAGCACCAAAAATGAGACCGCCGTCTGTCACTAGCTCAACCCATAACTGACATGGCCTTTCACCTATCTGAGAATAGACATGCTAACATGACAGAGGATAGAGCTTTAATATGGCTGGATAGAATAGAGTACTGTACAGAAAAGGGAGTCACATTGTAGGAAATTCTAACAGTGTGGTGGTTGGTTTAGCTGATGCATTTTTAATCAGGTACATCTTTGTTGCACATCAATGTCACTGAAAATGGTGAACGTGTTCCCTATCCAAAAATATCCAGCCATCAGGATTGCCATGATTAGGAGCTTACCACTGTTGAAGGACTAGAAGTTTGTTCAAAATGATTCAAATGGTTCACTCAGCAGCCCATGTAATTGTAAGCCAACTTGCCCTGCTTATTGACTGTGGATTTAGTAATAGGGAAAGGAACTCATGCATGGTTTTTTTCCATGTCACCCATCTCCACAGCTTTCCTCAAGTCTAGCATAATTGCATGTTCATGAGTATTGAGCCCCCATTTCTTTTTCCAATGCTACAGAATCTTTCTACATCATTTGTATTGATGGCACTGTAATTCTAAGTTGTAATTACTTAAAATCTTTACATTAAATGAATTCATGCTGAAGTAAGACAAATTCATGCATATAAGGTTTTTTAATTAAAATACTAACATTCATTCACTAAAGATGACACGAATTAGTGGGTGCATTTTGAGTTATATCAAGTGAAAATCTGTACTCTGTAGAAATATGAAGCTAAAATAGATGTTGAGCTAACTCTAATATGACATGGCAGTGACAAAGGTGCAGGTTTGAAGCAACTTTATTTAAGCAAAGAAACCAGGCATTTAGACAATGGAGAACAGCCCTTGAAGACATTGTAGAGAGCAAGAGTTTAGTTTCAATAGAGGCTAATGTAAAGTGCTAGTGGAAATTACCTGTGGGTGTAAATATGTGACGTGTAACGGGGAACGGGTGTGAGTGAGACATTAAAGTGTGGCAGTTTAGTGATGTTTCAGTTTCATTTGTTTTGTCATTTATCTACAGTTTAACGTTGACTAGTAAAAATTCCAGGTCCACATAATTGAATTTTGACTTTTAGAAATACTAATTTGCAATACGTTTAATTTAATTATTACTAGTTAGAATATACATAAGAGATACATTATAATACCACTGCTCTAAAAGTTGTGCAAACCTTGCCAGTTACAGACCCCAGGAACAACCCTCAGCCCCGCACAGCCACGCCCACACCCCCGATCTGACTCACTGGAATTCTAGCACACACGATTCCCATTACCCACATTACCACCCCCCTTTATAAGCTTCCGTTCCACATGTACACGTTGCAAAGCAATACTTTACCTATGTGGCATACAGAGTATTTCTTTATCCTGTGTTTTCCTGGTTATTGACTCTTGCCTGCTTTCTAGACCTCATCTCCTGCCTGACCCTTGGACACCTCCTGGGCGCTACCCCATGTTTCAACCCCAGACCAACCTGACTACGCTTACCTGTGTGATTCCAGGAATTAGTTTGTTAGCTAAAATAAAATCTCTAGCAATTGGATCCTCTTCGGTATTTGTGCAAACTGTACAATCAGGATTACAATCTGAACTTGAAAACTTGCAGAAATGTCATTATCGTGTTTTGTCCTTTCTGGGAGAACTCCTCACTGCTGGAACAAAATAATCTGAGCAAGAATGTATTAAAACTGCAACAGATGTCATAAAACCAATGTTTTTTTTTAAATTATGTTTTAAAATATTTTTATTGTCTTTTATTTAAATTGTTTTTATTACTCTCAATAATAAGGGCAGTCATGGATTTCCCCAAACACTGTCAGCATTGTGCAGGAGTAATGGATACCATAGATCTAGCAAAGGAAAACTTGATCTGAATAAGGATTTGGCCAAACACATGTATAACAACATTGACAATGACTTCAACAACCTATTTCTGTGAGTACAACCCGATTCAGCTAAATTATCATTTTTTGTGTAGCACTGCAATTTGATGACCGAAACTAAAATGGCAGAAAATTAATAAATGTTAACAAGACACAGTGCCAAAATTAATTTTTAGACATATAATGTGCTGTCCTTACAATGCACCATACTGTAGTACCAACATCTGAATTGAAACCTAGCTGACAGTCAACATAGTCACTGCAAAGCTTTTTTAATCCCATTAACTTTTATTTATTTGTTATGATCCTTTAAAAGCTACTATAGACACAAAAGTCTGGTGTATCAGATTCTTAATTCAACTTTCAGTCATCAGTGGGTAAGAAAGGAAGATAAACACTCCAGCAAAGAATGCCTAACATAAGTTGCATGCAAATGCAACTTATGTTAGGCATTCTTTACTGGAGTGTCTTTTACATTTCATGTTAAAGGCCTCTCTGACATGATATAATAATGTCTGATAAAACTGTCTTTGTATTTGAGACAAATTTCAAACAAAAATGCTTTCAGTGGTCAATTTATATCAGCTATAGACAAATCCAACAAATAATGAGGTTGCGGGACAATGCTGAAAAGAATACATCCTGAATGGAATATTGATGCCATTGAAAGGAGTGAACTGTATTTTCTCCTGATAAAATATCTCACTTTTGGAAGGCAGATTTTTTAAACACACATGCCCCTTCATATAGTGAGCAAAAGCAGTGGCATAGTGCAGAATTCTTGGATCCCACTGCAAGGAGCAGGATGGAGGCTGCTTCTTGTGTAGTTTTAATGCGTTTTAATTAACTTTTATAATAACTCCATAAAATATTTAATTACTGTAAAACATGCATTCTTTCTTATTATCTTTAAAAAATTGTTTTCATAATACAGTTCTGATTTCCAAAGTAACAAATACCATTTTATGTTTTTTTATTTCATAATTATAGTACAAGTCAAAGCTTTGACATACCTGACTTTATGTATGTTTCTCATAGTTTTAAATGCATTTTAATCTAATGGTTTATGTTTAAATTTGTTTTTGATCATTTATATATAAATTAATTTCCCAAAACATTTTAATTACAATTTATTGTCATTTTAAATGAAAAGTTCATTTTAAATGCACCCTAAGCCTTACAAGTGTCGTGATCCCCACCAACCCTGGGATTCCTAACTTCTGTTTCATTCAATTCTGTACAATCTATCCCAGATTACATTACCCAGAATCCACCTGCCAGCAACTTCACTGACACTCCACCCCATTCTACCAATCACAAGGTAATCACAACGTTCATCCTCTCCTGAATATTGATCATGCTCACCTGTATCCAGCTCCTCCTACCCATGTGTCCTGTTTGACTCTGTGCATGCCTGGTGTTTCCTTGGTTATTGCTTATCCTTTGTTTTGGTCTCTTTTGTCTCCTGTTGTTGGATTTAATCTTTTGGACTGCTCATTTTGATTTCTGTACTTGGGCTGTTTTCTTGATTACACCTCTTCATGTATTGGTTGCCTCTATTCTTGTTGTTATCCTATACCTGTTTATTGACTGTGAGTCTGGATCCCCCTTTTGTTAATAAAGTCACTGTGTTGACATTTATCTGAAAGCACCTGGCTGGTTTCTGTCACGTTACACTTTGCACGTGTAAAATTCTTCAAGACTGATGGAAAAGCATCATAGGTGGCTGCCTCATGAAGCTGGTTAAGAGGGCACTAAGAGTGGGGAAAATGTGATATTCAAGAAAACAAACATGATCCCATATGTGCTTTGTTGTTTTGATACATCACTGTTTTTCTAAAATATAGAAAATAGTATATAATAAAGAGGAGGTGTGTCAGCTTTTGACTCTCATGTTTCTGAGTTGCTGCAACTGAGGCAGTAATTAAATGTTGTCTCCAGGACTGGATGTTTAATTGAAGATTACTGCAGGTATCAGAGGTTCAGTACTAAAAGTTACATTATTATTGATATAGGTTAAGGTTGTACTAGCATCTAGTCCCATCCTCCAGGCCAGCTCACTACACACAGAACAAATCATGATTTAACTTATCTTACCACTACACACACAACAAACCATGATTTACCTTATCTGTTTATTAGAATTTATTAGAATTGTGGTAGACCTCCCTCTTGCCTATTTCGATACATACACTTAAGATGGAATTTTGACTCATTAAAAATCAATTTAAATTTATTTCAAGTTTCTAAGATAAAAAAGTTCAAATTAATCTAATTTGTATTAATTACATAGTAAACACAAAAAACCTCAGTTTTTCTGTATTTTTCTTTAACTTGAACACATGGTAATTATGCTTGATTGGGCTCTACATTTGCATTTTGTCACGATTAGTCCCTCCCATCTTCCGTGTTTTCCCTGTCTTGTGTATTTTAGCTCCATGCCATAATTTCGTTTTCTCTGCCCCTCGTTTCATTTTCCACACCTGTCCCTCGTTTAATTCATGTATTTAAACCCTGTCTTGTTCCTTATGTCTTGGCTATTCATTGTGTATGTTTACTTCATTGTGTTTGGATAACTGAATCATTATGTTTGTTAAGCTTGTACTCCATGCCTTCATGTTTCCTAGCCTTTGTTATTGCCTGCTCTCCCTCTTTGCCTTCGTGCGTTTTGTTTGTTTAATCATAGATCCGTGTAGTCTCCATGTTGGCTTTATGACCCTGGACTGCTACAACGACTCTGATTTTGGATTTGCCCATAATAAATCTCACTCTTCTCCACACTCGCATCCACCTCCGAACCGCTCACTTACACATTTTGTGTTTCTATCTGCAGTTTTCATGCATATTTTTTGAGGAAGGAGGGGCAAAGGGTCAAGTTGAAAGGAAGGAAAGAAACCTGAGGCAGCCCCATTAACACACAAGTTTTTTATTGTTTTTTGTTGTTTTTTATAATTTGCATCACACTGTATAGTTTGAAACAAGCCTTTTTCATGTCAGATTATAAATTGGTAATGAAACTTAAGAACTGTGGGCAGTGCTCTGTTGTGGGCTGGCACAGAAAGCCTTTTCCCAGAAATAATAATTGCACATGACTACATAGTACATACCACACCCATTTGTATTTGGCTATGAGTTTTATGTGAGTTCAGCAACTTGCCTATCACCATTTATATTTCTGTTACATCTGCTCTTCCATTCAACACAGCTACATACACAGTAAGTAGACCATTTATGTATTTTGTTGCAACAAGATTTTTAAAACTTCTTTTTCAAACTTGCGGCTGTTTGTTACTGGCCAAGTTGCTTTATTTTTATGTAACGTTTCTTTAATTCCATTGTCATTATCAGTGTTGCCACATTAGAGTGAAATGTATCATATTATTATCTGGGAAGTGGAGTAGTGCTAATAAAAGCTATATTTTTGAGGAAGGAGGGGATGAAGAGTGAAAGCTATGAAAGATATTTACTGGGAAGAAACTGAGGCAAGTCCAGTAATGCAAATGTCTTGTTTTTTTTGTTTTGTTTTTTTTTACATTCTCCATTGCACTGCATTGTAGGAAACCTAAACATTAATAATGTCAGACTTTAGAGTTATCCAGTTTCAGTTATTCAGGTTATACAAGTTATACAGGCAGGCAGTTTCAGTTATACTGTTGTACAGGTTACGTCTCAGGAAATGGAGAGTACAAACAAGGAAATGAAGCTTAAGGCTTGTGGCCAGTGCTCTGTTGTGGGTTGGCACACCTTATCATCTATCTATCTATCTATCTATCTATCTATCTATCTATCTATCTATCTATCTATCTATCTATCTATCTATCTATCTATCTATCTGTCTGTCTCTCATATATATATATATAAAATGTGTGTGTGTGTGTATCACTTATGTACAATCCAGTTTTAGAGCAGGTGAGTGGGAACAACCATAAATAAACAAATTAGGTGAATCTGAATAAACAAAGCCTTTCCCAGAAATGGTCCTTCCAGTCCTTCCAGGTTAGTCTTTAGTGGTGTGGTGGAAATATTCCTGGACAGGTTGGAGAAACAATATAATGATTACAGCAATTGCTATGCTATGAATCGACTCACAGGTGAGGGTAAAGAAGAAAAATCAAGTTTATTCAAAGGCCGTCTCAGTTACACACACACAAGCGTTGTAAGGGGGAGGTGGAAGGTCCACCTTTATACTGTTCATCCTAAGAAGTGAGAAAAAGGAACAACTCCCTACTAGGAGTTGTTTTGTTCTGCTGCATCTGTCTTCCCAGGACCAGGATCAAGTACCAGGGTGGGTCAGATAATGGGCAAAGTCGGGGTCAGGGAGATGAGTGGAAGTGCCTGTAACGTCGTAACTTACTGCACAAACTGTTCAAGCGGTGGATTAACTATAAATGTTCCACACCCATGTGTAGTCTGCACACATGTGATTTAAGTAGTCTATTTATGTATTTTGTATTTAAAGTTTTGTTCAAACTTTGAAGCTGTTTCTATGTTGGCCAAGTTGCTTACTTTTTATGTGCTGTTTCCTTAATTCCACTGTTATTATCATTGTTGCTACATTAGTGTTTATGGTGTTATCCAGAAGTGGACAGAGTAGCCAAAAACTGAGTAAAAGTACTGTTACTTTAAAAGAATATTTATTCAAGCAAATATAAAAGTAGTCATTTAAATTATTTCTTATGTAAAAGTAAGAAAGTATCTTTTAAAAAGACTACTCAAGTAGCAAATGAATTGGAACTCATTTAATAACACAAGGCAACAATTTGTGTGTGTGTGTGTCAAAGTCAAATTCAGCTTTATTGTCATTCAGACTATACAACAAGTATAGTCTGAGAAACAATGGCTTGGCTCAGGGAGATGTTATAGATGTCTGTGAGGACATAAGCCAGTTGGTCAGCACACTGCTTGAACACATACCCTGGTATGTTGTCAGGACCTGCAGCTTTCCTAGGGTTGGGTCCTCCGGACGTCAGCTGAGTCAAGACCGAGTACTTCATCATCCTTGCTGAGGGTTGCTTTTGTTATTGTGGTAGTGTTTGTCTCCTCAAACCTGCTGAAGCAGGTGTTGAGTATGTTGAGGACGTCAGTGTCGTCATCGCTGGGTACTGGGCATGGTTTGTAGTCTGTGATCGATTGGATGCCCTGCCACAAGCACCTGGCGTTTTTTGAGTCAGTGAAGTGACTGGATTTTTTATCCATATGCACACTTTGCTGCTCTCACGACCCGGTTCAAGTTGGCTCTAGCAGATCTTAGAGCATCTTTGTCCCCAGACTTGAATGCAGCATTACGTGCTCTTAGAAGCGTACGCACCTCTCTGGTGAGCCAGGGTTTTTGGTTGGCACGTGTGGTGATATTTTTGATAATGGTCACATCTTCCACACACTTGGATATGAATCCCATCACAGACTCGGCATACTCCTCTAAAACGATGTGCTGACATTCTGTCCTCTAGCAGTTCTGTCCAGTTTTTAGAAGACACTTTCTTCAAGCAGTGGTACAGGAAAAAGTCTGCATCTTTCAAGAAGACTATTTTTATGCAGGACAATGCGATTTCGTATGCATCAAAGTACTCCACTGCGTGGCTAGCCAATACAGACTTTAAGGATAATTACATGGCCCAATTCCTCACCTGACCTAAACTCTATTGAGGACTTGTAAACGCTTCTTAAACAAGAGATTTATGGTGAAGGAAAACAGTACAGCTCTCTGAACAGTGTCTGGGAGGCTGTAGTTGCTGTTGCACAAAAAGGTGATTGTCTCACAGATTAAGAAACTGACAGACTCCATGAATGGAAGGCTTATGACTGTTATTGAAAAGAAGGGTGGCCATATTGGTCACTGATATTTTTTTAATGTCAGAAATGTTTATTTATGAATTCAGCTGTTTATTTATTATTCTCATTTTAACAGATAAAAATAAACAAGTGAGATGGGAAAATTTGTTTTTCATTTAGATGCATAATAATTCTGCATAATAGTTGCTCAATAATTATGCACACATAGATATTCTCCTAAGAAAGCCAAAACCTCACTTTTACTTTCTTAAATATTCAGGTTTGAGGTTTATTAACATTTTGGATTGACAGAGAGTCTGTAGTTGTTAATAAATAGTTGTAGTTAATAAAATGAATCCTCAAAAATACAAAATGCTTAATAATTGTGCACACAGTGTATTTTGCTCTTTATTCCTCCTTTGAGTTCAGGTATTGCTGAAGCTGCAGCCATCTTTTCAAGTCTACTCTCTGAACAAAATGAAACACTCTCTCTACTGTTGCTCTGTAGATGTGGGTAGTAACACGTTACATTTACTATAATTTTTTTGAACTAGTTGTACTTTTAAGAGTTGTTTTAAAAGAGGATCTGTTGTACTCTTGCTCAAGTACATTTTCAAGATCAGAAATGTACTTTTATTCCTTTAGATTTGTCAATGTTCTTCCTGTTACATTAACTTTTATTTTTCCATTTTGTAAATCACCACCTGTCCAGTGTGTGAGGGTTAGTGAAATTCCTAAAGATAATCGGTGAGTACCACTCAGTACAACTGAGTTGTCTACCAGCAGTGTTTTTTTGTCTTGGAACTCTGCCATGCAGGCCATTTTTGCCCAGTCTCTTTCTTATGGTGGAGTCATGAACAGTGACCTTAACTGAGGCAAGTGAGGCCTGCAGTTCTTTGGATGTTGTTGTGAGGTCTTTTGTGACCTCTTGGATGAGTCGCCGCTGCACTCTTGGTGTAATTTTGGTCTGCCGGCTACTCCTGGGAAGGTTAACCACTGTTACATGTTTTTGCTATGTGGATAATGGCTCGCACTGTGGTTTGCTGGAGTCCCAAAGCTTTCAAAATGTCTTTATAACCTTTTCCAGACTGATAGATCTCAATTACTTTGTATCTCATTTGTTCCTGAATTTCTTTGGATTGCAGCATGTTGTCTAGCTTTTGAGGATCTTTTCGTCTACTTCACTTTGTCAGCACCTATTTAAGTGCTTTCTTGATTGAGAACAGAAGTGGCAGTAATCAGGCCTGTGTGGCTAGAGAAATTGAACTCACATTTCCAAAGATGTGATAAACAACAGTTAATTTATGTTTTAACAGGCTGGGTGGTGGGGCAATCATTTTTCCACACAGGGCCATGTAGGTTTGGATTTTTTTCCCCCTTAATAATAAAAACCTTTTAAAACTGCATTTTGTGTTTACTTATGTTATCTTTGTCTAATATTTACATTTGTTTGATGATCTGAAACATTTAAGTGTGACAAACATGCAACAAAATATCAGGAAGGGGACAAACATTTTTTCACACCACTGTGTGTGTATATATATATATATATATATATATATATATATATATATATATATATATATATATATATATATATATATATATATATGTGTGTGTGTGTGTGTGTGTGTGTGTGTGTGTGTGTGTGTGTGTGCGTGTCCTTCATCAGCTATGCAAGCAATGTGCTGCTCAAGTGCTTATACATCTCTTACCTACTCACATAGAATATATATATTATACATTATATGATATTAACTGGGTACCGATTGTCACGGTTGGTCCGTAGCATCCATGTTTCTATGGTTTCCCTGTCTCATGTGATTGTTTTGCTTCCATGTTTCATTTTTCCACCCTCCATTTGTAGCACCTGTGTCTAGTTAACAATTATTAGTTCATGTATATTAACCGTGCCTTGTTTCCTGTGTGTTGGCTGTTCATTGTAATCCATGCCTTTGTGTTTGAAAGCCTCCTATACAAGCTGATTCTAAAACTAAATTCTAAATTTGCTTTTTATGATGGGTTTAAATTTAACTCAGCATCTGTGAGGCTCCCTAGTCCGGACTCCATTCTGATTATCAGCCTGTCTGTTTAAGCCTGTTTGTAACTCTCATCCTTTGTGAAGTACTGACATGGTTGTTGCATGTATACCCAGTGTTATCCATGTGTGTCTCTCTGGCTACCAACCTGTTTTTGTGTCCTGGTTACTGATTCTGCCTATTCCCTGTCTGGTTAGTTCGCTCTATTGGACTGCTCTCTGACTTTGTAAGTTGGATTTTGTAATGAATGCACACATGTAGATGAAGATCTAGTTGCAGAGGTTTTATTTTAGCAACCAAATTAATACGTGCAGTAGGACGGTTAAGGGTGGTCGGGTCGGTCTGAGGTCAATGCACGGGGTAGCGTTCAGGAGGTGCCCGAGGGTCAGGCAGGAGACGAAGTCTAGAAGGCAAGCAGGAGTCAGTAACCAGGAAAGCACACAGGATGAGGAAATGCTTATAAAGGAGAAGCTTATAAAGGGGTAGGTAATGAGGGTGGGCCAGATCCGGTGAGCCAGATCAAGGGTGTGTGCGAGTGGGCAGGGCTGTGCGGGGCTGATGGTTGTTCCTGGGGTTCATAACAGTATCTCCCAACAGAAGGGTGGCACCTGACGCCCAAGAACGGGTAGTCCTAGGCCTACCATGGCCCTGAGGGCCTGGAAGATTATGGTGAGCAGCATGGAAGTCCGCAAGCAAAGAGGAGTCCAGGACATCAGCCCTGGGAACCCACGATTGCTCCTCAAGTCCATAGCCCTCCCAGTCGACAAAGTACTGAAGGGTCCCGTTCCGTCTCTGGGAATCCAATAATGCATGGATAGCATAGGCCGGTTCACCATTGATCTCGACAGGGGCAGGAGAGTTGATGGGGGTTGTAATCAGGATGCAATATTACATTGGGGTTACAGCGACGATTGGCAAACCTTTGTCGAGTACGTAAAGCTCTCTGCAAGTGGACGTGGCCGACCTCCCACATTCGAGAGCTCTGTCAAAACTATTGATCCAACACTTGTATGTCAGTAGGGGAGTCATCCTATGGGAAGAGGGCCAGTTGATAACTGTAGACACATTGCAAGGGGGTGGAGGAGTGCGTGAGTGAATTGCGGGCATATTCCACCCAAGGAAGGAATTTGTGGCCAGTCTGTTTGTGAAGTACAGTACTGACGGAGGAACCTTCCAACCTCTTGATTAACACATTGGACCTCTGACATTGGACTGGGGATGGTGACCTGAGGAGAGATTCATAGTTATGGCTAACATCTTACAAAACTTCTTCCAGACCAGTGATGTGAATTACAAACCACGATCAGACACAATCTGCTCTGGTAGACCAAATATGCGAAACACAAAAGAGAACATGGCTTCTGCTGTTTCACAGGCTGTAGGTAAGTGAGGAAAAGGAATGAGGCACCACACCACCACCATTATAAGCATGTTCCCATCAGAGGCAGGTAAGTCCGTGATGAACTTCCCAGCAGGGAGAGGGCGAGGGGTGCGAGACTGAGCACAGACTATACAAGACATTATGTAATCATGCATATCATCAGGAAGGGAGGGCCACCAAAACTTATGGGACAATGTGCATGTGGTATGAGTGATACCAGGATGTTCCTCTGAGGGAAGCTGGAACATATTGTCTTCTTGGGGGGCATTCCTCTGGACTAGGGTCATCCTTCAAAGCATTCTCCAGGTCATCCTTGAAGAACCACCGTATGAGGGCTAGGAAGCAGCTATTAAGTAGGATGGTCTCTGGAGTTGGGTTGGTCTGCCCCTTATCATAGATGCGTGACAAGACATCCGCCTTTTGATTCTTGGAAGCAGGTCTATAAGACACAGTTAAGTTAAACCTGGAGAAGAACAATGACCACCTAGCTTGCCTTGGGTTGAGTTGTCGAGCTGACTGTAGGTACTCCAGGTTTCAATGGTCCGTGTATACCAAGAAGGGATGTTCAGCCCTTTCTAACTAGTGTCTTCATTGCCCTAGGGCAAGTTGGACCATCAGAAGTGCCCGGTTTCCTACATCATAATTCCCTGCTGCACAGGAATCCACCAAGGCAGAGAGAGAAACACTGTTACCATCAGCCATAAGGACTACAGTGAGTGTAAGCTGACGAGTAATATACAGTAGAGAAGATGTCACTATGTGTGTGTTGAACAGCTGTCGCAGAAGTGACTGTTAGCGCCGCAGTACAGGCACGATCCACTGGCGAATCGTCTGGCACGTTCTTGGGGGGTGAGGCATGAGAGACTCACTTGCATTGGCTCAGGGACTTCACCAGATCCATTGTTAGAATCCTCTAGTACGAAAGTACGGGGGCGGGGTGCACGTTGTAATGGCTGATGGGTCCATCGTAGGTTATCTACAGTAATAGAGAGTTTGATAAGCTCAGACAGCATAGTCGACTCCCCTCTGCATGCAGGTTCTGTCTGGAGTCCTGGAGAAAGTCCATGACAAAACACGATTTTCAATGTCGTCTCACTCAGCCACTGCCAGCGGCGACCATACAGAATTCTCAGGCGTAGTCAGCCGTTGTGCACTTCCCTTGTCGTATCTCGCATAAAATAGTTCCTGGATCCCAACCACTTGCAGGATGATCGAAAACAGCCTTTAAAAGACTGTAGAATTCCATTTCAGACTGTAACGTAGGGTCCTGGCTATCCCAGAGGGTGGTTCCCCAAGCACTTGCCTCACCAGTCAGTAGTGACAAAACGACACAGTCCTTGTCGGTGATGAATTGCATGGTATAATGGGAGAAATATATGGAGCACTGCATCAAGAAGTTCTTGCATCGATCTGCAGAGCCATCAAAATGCTCTGGGACGGCCATGGGAATACAATGAGTAACTGCGGTAGACGCCGAAGGATTCACAGCAGTCATGGTAAGAACTACCTGTGAAAGTCTCTGAATGGTTCCAGGTAGCTTGGCCATGGAAACCTCCTGCTGGGCCAGTCTGTTTTGTACCTCCACTGGATCCATGAAAAGGCGAAGTATTCTGTAATGAATGCACACACATAGAAGAAGATCCAGTTGCAGAGGTTTTATTTTAGCAACCAAACTAATGCGTGCAGTAGGATGGGGAAGGGTGGTCAGGTCTTTCCGAGGTCGATGCACGGGGTAGCGTTCAGGAGGTGTCCGAAGGTCAGGTAGGGGTCGAGGTCTAGAAGGCAAGCAGGAGTCAATAGCCGGGAAAGCACACAGGATGAGGAAACACTCGGTACGCCACATAGAAGCAATACTTCACAACTGGTAAGGGGGGAGGAGAAGCTTATAAAGGTCTTGGTAATGAGTGGAATAGGAATCAGGTGTGTACTAGAATTCGGTTGAGTCAGATCGAGGGTGCGAGCAAGTGGGCAGGGCTGTGCGGGGCTGATGGTTGTTCCTGGAGTTCGTAACAGATTTTATCCTGTTTACTCTTGTGCACTCCATCCAGCTACTGATCTTTGACTGGTATCTGATGTTAGATCTGGATTACTCCTTTATTAATAAAACCCGTCCTACTGATCTTATCTACAAGCATTTGGCTCTAGCCTGTTCATTACAGCAACACTAAAAAACTTAAATACTCTATGGAATTTAGCAGACACTTTTATCCAAATCAATTTACAATTATGACTGAGTACAACTTGAGCAATTGAGGGTAAAGGGCCTTGCTCAGGGGCCCAACAGTGGCAACTTGGTGGTGGCGATTGAACCAGCAACCTTCTGGTAACTAGTCAAGTACCTTAAACACTGAGCTACCACTGCCTAAACCACATACCTCAAGTAAAAGCCATTTTGTTCTGTTGTTTCTCATTTGAAATTTTTCTCTTTCTTCCTCAGGGTAACAGCAAATGGATAATAAAGGTAACTGTTTAAAAACCTATATTACGGATATTTTTACATTGTTGGAAATGTCTTCATACTGATTTTCATTAACAGGGAACAAAAGACCATGTGAACATGTTACCCCGTCTACTTCACATGAAACAACAAAAAGACGAAAACAGAAGTGTCCTAGCCCAGAGAAGATGGGTGATGGTAAGATTTACATTTTGCTGTTACTGCCAAGATTTTTAAAAAGTCCTCATTTATTACAAGTAAACAGAACAGAAAAACATTCAGCTTTTCTTTTTAGCTTTTAATTAGTTGTAGTGATTTGTAATTATACCTTTAACAACCTATGCATGGGTAAATTCACTACAATAATTTCCCAATCAATTAAGGAAAAATTCCAAGTTACAAGTTATATTAACAATTACAAAATATACATAAAAGTCTTATTGTGGCATGGGACCCCACCCAGAACAAAATACTGAGCAGATTTACAATCCAATTGTCACATCCACAGACCAGAGCATTCCCTGTTTCCCTGACAACATAGTCACTTCCAGGTTTTCCAATTTTCGTCTCTCCATGGTTCCGTGTCTCCTCTTCTTTGTGTCCATCTGTTCTGAGTTTGTCCCTAATTGCATTCCTATGTAAACCCCGTTCCTGTGTCGCTTGTTTGTCGGTCATCATCTCTGGTTAGATCCTGTTTGTCCTCGCTCATATGTATTTAGTATTTTCCTGGTTGATCTCGCCCCTCGTTCTTATGCACTTTCTCCCCGTGCTCCTTGTTTAGTTTCTCTTGCTGTTCCTTCATCTGTAATACTTTCTGTGTATTTTAGTCTATGTTGTGTTTTCCACGAGTATTCGTCTTAGTCTTGCCCTAACCTTATTAGCCTGTTATTGTTTGGTTAGCCTGCTCTAGTCCGTATTGTTTCCCTGGTTAGTCTGTCTGTTATTAAACTTATTATTAATTTCTTCTATCCGGTTTCTGTTGTTCATATTATGGCATCCTTTGTTAGTTCTGTGCATCATAACATCCAAGGCACCGGCACTTCAAGTGTGTTCGTTTGTCACCCCCGCATTACACCAATAATTTATTACACCAATAATTTCGACAAGCCATTGCCGTTCTTAGCATGTAGCTGTTTTAAGACAAACTGCTCCTTTTGAACTGCAAGTGTTAGCTCAAATGACCTTTTAAAGCAGCCAAAATGCAAGACGATTTCCAGCAGTACAATAGCTAACTATGGCTGCGACTGCAGCACTGCATATCTACATGGGCTCTACTTGATTGGAAGTGATGTCTTCCTCCCTTTCATGTTAATTGAAGCAATACTAATGAACCGTGGGTGTCAGGTCATGCATGAGAAAACTATGTTTCAAAAGCCAACCCCAACACTATAAAAACTGGTTAGATACACCCAAATAGTTACTATACTTATGGCTCAGTCTTATATTTATTGACATTTTACATTTCACATGTATTGTGTTTTTGATATTTGTGTGTCTTTCTGTCTTTGCAAGTGACACGGAATATCAGATTGGCCAAAATAATCATGACGAAAGTTAAATATAAACTCAGAAATGAATTTGAAAACAGTTCCACCGAGAATCTTACTCAATATATCAGGTACAGTAATAATAGCACCTTAATAGCACAAATGCCAAAGACTGCATTACATTTTTTGTTAGAACAGTTTATGTTTCTTATGTATTTTGGTACACAGGAAAAGTATTTCAAAATTGGATGAAGGTATAAAAAAGAAAACTACTGTGGGAGTGTTTGGGAAGACTGGAGCTGGAAAGAGCTCACTGATCAACGCTGTTCTGGGGGAAAGATACCTGCTGCCATCAGGAACCATTTGTGCCTGTACATCAGTCATCATACAGGTGGAAGCCAATGTGACAGACTCCAACTACATAGCTGAAATTGAATTCATCTCAAAACAGGTACAAGGATATATCTCACTATGTATATGACGGAAACTGTTTCCACTGCTCCAAATAGGGAAATACGATAGTATTCTTTTATTCACACAAGGAACTTCTGTTATTTATATCCAATTGTGTTTTTTTCTAATTAAAATGTCCCATTAACCTTCAGGAGTGGGAAGATGAACTTGAGACACTTTTGAAAGTTTTACCTAAGGATGGGGAGGAGAGCGACTATGAAATCTTCAGTACAGCAAATGACAAGATTACAGCACTGTATGGAGAGGAAGGTGTTTTTATGACCAAAGAATACCTCATGAACGATGAGCGGTTCTCAGAAATTCCTGAATTTCTCACATGCCAAACAAAAAATATAACATGCAAGGATGTAAGTTTATGTGGACTTGTTGAGAAGTTTTGTAAAGTGTTTCTCAGTCCAGCTGTGCCTAAAAACAAGATTCTACCTATGTGATTGAGCATTTTTCCTTGTGTTCATGTCTGTATTTTGTTTACACCATCAGGCCTCAGAGCTCTCGGGTATAATTGCTTCTTATGTTCAGCATGACGATTCGAGCCCTGGAGGATGTTACTGGCCAGTAGTGAGGAGTGTGACCATCAAGATTCCAAACTGTAAAGATTTTCTGGAGCATGTTATGTTAGTAGATCTCCCTGGAACTGGAGACTGCAACAAGAGCAGAGATCAGATGTGGAGATCGGTAATAATTGCTTTTCATTTTAAAATGCAGTAAAAAAGAAGTTCATGTGTAACATAACATCTTACTTAAATGCTTATAGCCAGGTTATGATGTACTTACTGTACATAAAGATTTTACATAAAGACATTTTTGAATGGGTCTAGTTTTACATGGGTCTAGTAGTTATTTACTAGTACATATTGTTTAATATCATTTGGTATTTAACTTTGTTTTCATATTGATTTATGCTTATTTTACATTTCTTTTAGGTTTATTAGCATTGTATATTAGCAGTATCATAGTTCAATGGTGCCTTTGACTCTAACCTACTGTACTAGGCTAGAGACGATAGTGGATACTCGATTTACAATTTGCCATCACACAACATACATCATTTTAACTGGTGCAGAACATGTAGTACAATTTACCCAACACTATCAGATGCTTTGGTCCAAGTAAATGCAAAAGTGTATAAGTCAAAGTCAAATTGATTTATATAGTGCTTTTTACAACACATGCTGTCACAAAGCAGCTTTACAAATGTATGGATTCAGATGCCTAATGAGCAAGCTAGCAGCAAGGAAAAAACGCAAGCAGTAATGCATCTAGCCGCTTCAGTGTAGATGTGGAACCTCAGTTACTTCAGTGGCTGTAGGCTGGGTGGGCTGATTC